>NW_024426552.1:15835929-16045929 GCF_017311325.1 Ursus maritimus
GACGGGTAGATGGAGAAGCAGAATCCCCGCTGAGCAGGGAGCACGATGTGGGACTCAGTCCCAGGCCCCTGGGATCATGACCTGAGCTGAAGGCAGACACTTGACTGACTGAGCCACCCAGGTGCCCTAGAGATTTTATTTATTTGAGAGAGAGTGAGGGAGAGAGAACACGAGAGGGGGGAGGGTCAGAGGGAGAAGCAGACTTCCTGCTGAGCAGGGAGCCCGATGGAAGATTCAATCCTGGGACCCTGGGATCATGACCTGAGCCGAAGGCAGACACTTAACTGACTGAGCCATTCAGGTGCCCTAAAATGACTGGTGTTCTTATGAAAAGAATGCCTTGTGAGGAGAGACACAAACCAGGAGAACACCAGGTGAACTTGAAGGCAGAGAACAGAATGATACATCTACTTCCAAAACCAGGAGTGCCAAGATTGTCAGCAAACCACCTGGAACAGATCCTCTCTCACAGGGTATCGACTTTGCTGACACCTTGATCTTGGACTCTTAGCCTCCAGACTTGTGAGACAGTAAATTGCTGTTAAGCCACCTCATTTGTGCCTATAGCAGCCTGAGGAAACACATACAATAATGAAATGAATGTACTTTGACTGCATGCAGCAACATGGATGATTCTACTGACTATGTTTGATGAAGCTAGACACTAAAGAAATCATAATATGGAAGTCAATTTGTACAAATTTCAAGCACAAGGAAAATTAACTTATTGCGGTTTCCTTTAGGGTGAGGGAACTAGTGTATGGACTCGACTTTAGGGAGGCTTTCTGGGTATTGTCATATTCTATTACTTGAATGTGTAGTGGGGACTTAGGTGTGTTCACTTTGAAAGAGTTTCTTGAGCTGTACTCTTAGGATTTGTTATGTTTTGCATGCATACTGCTTGTCATGTAGTGAATTTTAAAAAGATACTGATGGGGAGATATAACGGGGCAGGGGGAGACTGAAGCTAGAGGATCTAGAAGAAGTACTTGACACTGTAGATAAGTACATGAAAAGGGGGCATGGAGTAGCATCCGCAGAACAGTGGAGGGTTTGGCTATGATTGGAAAAAGGTACTTCTGTGCCTGGACACATTATAACAGAAGTGAGGTTTGTGAAGTTTCCACTTTATCAGGGTTCTCTTCTTTCCTTTGTCTCAAATAAAACTGGGGTTTAGTATTTCAAAAATATTTTTTTGGCAAGTCTCTTTGCATTTTCTGAAATTCATTTGAAACGCCATCCATGACTCTGGCGAAGCCAGGGAGCCCTTGTGTCCTTATGACAGGCCTCCTGTTGCTATGGTAATTGAATGTTTACTAGAGAAAATATTACCAGTTAATAATAGCCTGGATGGAAATAATAGCTACTGCTCGGCCCTTCAGAGTTACACACCATCAATTTCCAATTTGCTGAAATAGGTGCAATTGGCTTTTTTAATTTCAAAGTATGACTTTTTCCAGGACTCTATGATCCTTCCCCCACACCACGCACCACAGGCCCACACCCACACACCCAAATGCTCCTAAAGAATGTTCGGCTTGTTCAAAATGATGATAGAGGGAAGCTGTTATGTTGGAGCCTTGTCATAATTTCACCAGTAGGAATAATGAATAAATTAGAAGGTTACTATTTATTGGCTTTGGTTAATGGTGAAATCACAGAGGGAATAATCACAGAAGGAGAGTATAATTCATACTACTTCGTATACTCAATCTTATCCAGAATCTCGTTCCCAAAGAGCAAACCAACAAGCAGATGTGTTGAATTACTCCATCAAAAATCATGCCGGTGCATAACAAAAATGCCTTTCAAGGTATTTAGCATGCTCTTTTCCTTAGCCTGGGCTATTTACGCATTTGTTCACTTATTGATTGATTGCTTCCTTCCATTATTAATTAATTCAACAAATGTTTAGTGAGCCAGTCCTTAACCTCGTTCTCAGGGAAGCAGACCCTGCCTCTGCCCTCAGAGGAGCATGTGATTTAATGAATGCAATGTTTCAGTGAAGTCACCCCTCCTGCATCAGCCTTCCCACTGAATGCCAATGGAGTGCAGCTGGAAGGACGCGGCTCATGACTCAGGTTCCATGTCCCCCCCCACAACTGGCCACCTTTCACCCACATGTGGGAAGCTGTGTGAAAGTACGGGGATAAGGAGCTGAGCCTGGGCTTGTGGGAGGGAAAACCCATCCTTCAAGAGAACAAACGGCACTCCTAGGAGTCCAGGCTTACGCTTCCAGAAAGAAACACTCAGCTACCAGGATGACCAGGTTTATCTTCCAGATCTAAGAGGGTAGGAAAATCAGTGAGTGGACAAGTTGGACATCTTGTGAACATGAAACAAGAGATACAGATCATCTTTGGAGACTGAATCTGGCCCCCTAAGCCAGTGGTGTCCTGGACAGCTTAGTATACAAGAGAATTGCTGGATGGAGGAGAACAGGGGTTAAGAAATGGAGGAATGCATGTATCTAGGCCCCACCCCTGTAGAGATTATGATTCCAAGAGTGGAACCCAGGAAAATGCATTGTAACCTAGTCCCCTGCTTGTTTTGGTGATGATGTTCCCAGCTTGTGCACCTGCCAAAGGAGGGACAGGTTAGTGTTTTAGACCAAAAACACTTTAATGGGGGAGGGCACTTGAAATGGGGAAAACTGGCAGGCAAGAGACATCAGTCAGAAGAAGTATGTTCTAGGTGATGGATAATGAGCCTGTGTAGTAGCAGTGGGTTTGGAGAAGACGAATGGGCACTAGAGAGACTCAGGACTGAGAAGTGATGAAACTTGGAGAAAGATTAGGTGAGGAAGTAGAAGAGTTACAAGCCTGACTATCGATATTACTTGGGAGGAGAAGTCACAGAGCAAAGACTTCCGCTTTTACATTTATTGTCTGGGCCAGTCTGGACCCCCTTCCATCCTGGCACCTGGCCTTGGCCACCAGATTCTTGCATAGAGAGGGTTGAAATGAATGGAAGAAAAGTGCCCTATTCCTGGAGTCTGAGGGAGATGTGTGCAAGGCCTCTCTGCACTGTGGACTTTTAAAGACTGTAACATGTTGGGGGCACCTGGGTGGCTCAGGTTGGCTCAGTTGGTGAAGCGTCTACCTTTGGCTCAGGTCATGATCTTGGGGTCCTGGGATCGACCCTGCATGAGGCTCCCTGCTCAGCGGGGAGTCTGCTTCTCCCTCTCCCTCTGCCCCTTCCCCTGTCATGCTCTCTCTCTTTCTTCCTCTCTCAAATAAATAAATAAAATCTTAAAAAAAAAATAAAGACTATAACACATGTAGAAATGGAGGGATTTTTAAATTTGCTTTTTGTTTGTGTATTTTCCTATATGAAGATGGGTTCATGTTGATGACAGGTGATGCCAGGAACCAGTATTTGGGAGGATCAGTGTGTGAGCCACCCTGACCATAAACGTGCAGTTGTTGAAGAGCTCCTGAGTAGACGCACTGATTGGACACTGCCTATTTCAGAGTGGTGTAACCTAAAAATAATTTGGATTGTAATTTTTCTGCTCCTTAATCTCCCTGGTAGATCTTGCCCCTGCTGGTTAAAACAAAGACAATAACAAAAGTTCTTTAGTGGTGGGTCCAGAGCAAGGGATGTGGGTGGGATCAGCAGGTAGCCAAAGGGATAGTCAGAACACCTAGAAATGGCCCAGTAGGTGGGGTTGGGATACAGGAGGTGATGATATAGGGACTGAGTCACTCCAGAACAGGAGAGCCTAGTCTGGAAGAGTTTGCTCCAGAAACCATGTGACATCAGCTCCTCTTTCCTTCATCGGAGCCTCATCTATCACTCAACTTGAAAGAGAAAATGGGAGAGTTGACAAGCAAGCAACTCTGCCACCAGGGCTACCAGTGGCAGTTTGGCGACGACTGAGGCTGCTCACAGACGTGTGGGACCACAGACCAGAGAATCCATTGTACCTACTTCGAATGCACCGCATTTCTAGTTTTGCTTTATAAGCTGCTTGTTAGAGAAGTAGTTTTTGTGGTAGCTAGGATGAAAGTCAAGGAAATACGGCCCTCTCAAGTATATTGTCTGTTCTCCTATATCCCTGTCTTGTTCTGCACATATCCCTATTTTGATACTTTGTTTTTAGATAGAGATTGGCAGACTCCAACCTGCAAGCCAGGCCTAGCCATGTCCATTTGTTTACATAGCCTTTGTGATTGCCTTCTCCCTACAACAGCAGAGTTTCATGGTTAAGTCACCGAATGATCTGCAAAGACAGAATAATTTACTACCTGGATTTTTTTTTTTTTACAAAGTTTGCTGACCTCTATTTTAGAAGAATCCTTTAAAAAGCTAGAATCACCAGAATGTCTTTCCCTAATTGATATCAATGAGGAAAATGATAAATTTCGATGATTAAGGTGACTCGTGTTGATAAATTGCTTTCACATGCATGTTAGCCACATAATCGCCACAAAAAGCCTTTGAGGTATGTTTCCTGAAACTTATTTAATGGATGAATAAATGGAGGGGGAGAAATGATGTGATTTGCTTGACTCTTACTTTGGGGTACCCCAACCAGCATCCCCATGTCCTATGTCTAAATTCATGTGATTTCCATCATTCTAGCTCCATCCTAGAGCTGAGTGTATCTGCTCCTGGAGAAAACCCATCTAGTGTAATTCCCAAAGTGCTGAGCAGGCCGTTGAGCCCCCAGACATCTCAGCCCAAATCCCAGCATTAGAAATTCATTCCTATGTTTAATGCAACATTATTTGCAATAGCCAAATTATGGAAGCAACCCAGTGTCCATTGATAGACAAATGGATAAAGAAGATGTGTGTGTATATATATGTATATATATATATACATATATATATACACACACACACACATATATGGTATACACATACACACACACACAATGAAATATTACTCAGCCATAAAAAAGAATGAAATCTTGCCATTTGCAATGACATGGATGGATCTAGAGGGTTTAATGCTAAGTGAAATAAGTTAGAGAAAGACAAATACCATATGATTTCACTCATATGTGGAACTGAAGAAACAAAACAAAGGAACAAATAAAAAAAGAGGTAAACCAAAAAACAGACTCTTAAATATAGAGAACAAACTGATGGTTACCAGAGGGGAGGTGGATGGGGGATGGGTGAAATAGGTGAAAGGGTTTTAAGAGAACACTTATCATGAGTACTGATGAATGTATAGAATTTTTGAATCACTATATTGTACACCTGAAACTAATATAAGATTATATGTCAACTATACTGGAATTAAAATTTTAAAAATAAATTTAAAAAATTTATTGAAAAAAAAAAAGAAATTCATTCCTATGGATCAGCAAGTTTCCCTCTGGGGATGTAAAATGCCCTTGGGAGGGGGAAGCATGTTAAGTCTGGCTACAAGTCACTTGCATTTCCAGAAGTCTTAAGTGAATGCTTTTCTCCTAACAAGGAGATATGATGCCCAGTGGGGAAAGGAGCTTCGGGTGTGGTAAGAAATACTTCTGTGCATGTCCAGGGTTTTAGGGGGACAGACCTGGGAGGGGTGTCAGGCACTCAAGAGAAATGAAAAGGGCAAGTCTCCAGAAAATATGAACTTTACTCCTTTCTTTATTCACAGTTCTTGTTCTCATTGGTACCACAGGGAAAGTGGTGCACAGGCAAATGGATCATGATTTATTTTCGTGATTCTTACATTCTTATCATGTTTTTCCTGCTGCCCTATGACCAGTCTTGTGTTTCATCTCATAGTTGCCTAGATACCCAGAGCCTGAGTGTTGACAACCTTCCCAAAGATGAGAAGTTTAGTTTTGTGAGAATTCTAGAATTATATCTCCAAGGACGTTTCTCGCCACCAGAGTGTCCCTGGAGCAAATCTGTGGACTCTAACTATTCTCCAGCAGATTGTAAATTTTGGATATGGTGCTAGCAAAGAGAAGAAGGGACAGCAGCAAATGTCAGGACCACATGGTTTCCAGTTAGATTGTAGTCAGTTTTGTATGATATACTGTGTTCTCTGCTCAGAGATGTTCTCCAGAGGGAGAAGAAAGGTTGCATGTTTCTTTTGTGGCAAGTAATGAATAATCAAGGGGTGGGGGTGGGGGACTGGTGGGAAATCAGTGTTGGATTTGAGCGTTAGAAGAGGTTAGAATTGTGAGCCCTTATGTTGGTGGCACCATCTTAACAAAGTGGAAATGTGTTTTTTTCTGTCTCACTTTGCAGTGGGTGACAAAAACTGGTGTTCAGACCTGATATGTGCATGGTATGGAAATTTCCGTTTTTAAAAAAAGAATCCTTTGTAGATAACAGAGTTGAAGTATATGCCCTGAAAATATGAAATTAACTTGGTAAGTAGATTAATTTTAGGACATCAGTAATTAAATATAGGGAAAGAAGCAACTTTCATAAATGAAACCCAATAACCATTGAATTTCTATAATGATGCTATCTGTCTCTACTTTTTGGAGAATTTCATTAGTGTGTGGGGATCTTCCTTTATATGGTGGAAAGAAAACTGAGCTGGGAGTGACATTCTTTGGGTAACATCTCAGTTCTTGCTCATAATCAGATAGCGTTAGGTAGGTCACTGTGTTTTTCTTACTCAATTTTCTTATAGCACAGTGAAGAGGTTGAATTAGACACCTCCTAAGTTTTCTTTTAATTCTCAGAATGTAATTCTTGGCTTCAGTTGGGCAATAGACTCTGGTCAACATTCCTCTTCTTTTCTTTTGATCATCTGAAATGCTATTTTCTTTTGACCTGACTCTATTTTTTTATAATAATTTTTTATTTTGTTATGTTAGTCACCATACAGTACATCCCTAGTTTTTGATGTAAAGTTCCATGACTCTTTAAAATTGACTTATTTCACCTCAGATTCATCATCTCTCGTTCATTTTCTTTCCAGTCATTTTCCCCTCCATGGTAGAATCTTGATGTCACAGAATTTGAAGACGTATAGGCTAGATAGAGTCTCACCTCTTACCCAAAACATTCGTGACAGATCGTGATCTTGATTCTTCTTAGGAACAGAGAGCCAGTTACTTCCAAAGCTCAATGCATTTATGCTGGCTTAATTTTAATTGTGTCAAATATGACTAAATCTTGTATGAATCTCTGTTACATTTGATTTCGTTAAGAGTGCAGCTATTCTCTTCTTTTTAAACCCATTTATTTGGGTAATATAATAGGCTTATTTAAGCTCCTTCAAGAGTGTATCACCCAACCATTTTAACCAAATCTTATGAATCATTGTGATTTCATCAGGTTTGAAGAGGAGGAATGGCTGACTGGTGTATGAAGCAATGCCAAAACAATCATAAAACACATAGTTCTGTTTTTAACATTGTGAAAGTGTTACATGTGTAATTTGCTTCAAAGAGAGGGAGGGAAGGAAGGCAGGAGGGAGACAGGGACTGAGAGAGACAGAAAAAGAGGGAAAGAAGGGGGAGGGAGAGGGAGAGAGAGAGAGAGAGAGGGAAGGAGAAGGAGAAAGACAGAGAAAACTGGCTTAGTGGTGATGGTGTGCTGCACATTATAATGGAGGAGAAGGTGCCCCCGGCTGCTCTGAAGAGCCCATTCTAAGTGAGATGTCTGCTGATAACACTGTGCCCGTGTCCATATGAAGCAAATGCATTATATGATTTTGCTGCACATAATTTTCCCTTCTTCATTCCAACTGTCTGGAGAGCATGCAATGAGATAGAGTTAAGTCATAAGCCCACAGTTGCATAGAAGCATTTAGCCAAGACAAGGCTGGCAGTTTGGAAGCTTGTTTTATGACATTCTGGGTTCATTTTTGCCTTTGAGAAAAGTTTCTTCCATGCTGTGAATACTCCTGGGTTTCCCTGGGAAACCTCAGCAGTGGTGTATACACGTGGACAGTAATCAAACTCTTGATACTAAAACCTTTGAGAAAACCCAGCCACCCTCCTGAGACTCCTTTTAGTCCAAGAGCTCCTCACGCGCAAGCAGATTGCTTCCAAGGCTGGCTGCATGAAGGTGGGACACGCTGATGCTGGTAGACCATTTCAGCTGCGGTCTTTCTACTGAAAATGCATCATTTCATCTTGAGCCCTCTGGTATTATTTGAATCAGACATTCACATAATAACATTAAGTGTGTTATTAATTGTTTAGTTTTAATGTCAAGACCCAAACCCCGTGTCTGAAGACATTCATCTTCTGTTCTCCAAAACATGTATGCATATGCATTAAAATGCATATCAGTGAAAGGAAACAGACCATCCAGACCATCGGCACAGACAATTCAGAGTGAAATCCAGAGGAGGAAGAGGTCATGGAGGGCTGGAGTTTTTAAACTGGCCCTTGAAAAAAATGACAAGCAGAGAGGAAGAAATAGTTCAAGAGTATCAGGACAAGGGTATCTTGACTTCTGATTTATTTCAAATTTAGCTGACTTGGGAGCATGATACAATTCTTCCTAGTCTACATTTGTCCCACAAATGTTTCCTGTATTAAAAAATGAGAGGCATCTTGGCTGTGTGTGTGTGTGTCGGGGGGTGCGGGGGGTGGTGGTGGTGGAAGATAGCATTTCCAGAGGAAAAAGCATTTCTTTTCTGCCTTTCCGTTTTTTTTGCAGTCTGTGTTATAGTTATTAAGTGTTGATATGCCAATCTCATTTGTTCTCAAAGTGGGCTATTTAGAATGTCCATCTTAACAGTCAAACAGATTTTCTTGGCCACCTCACCCAGTTATCCCCCCAAATAAGAATCCCAAGTAAACTCATATGCAATAATTGTAGACAACTATTTTCAGCAATCACACTAATCTATAAAACAGGTATCTTTGGGGTCACAAATTTTCTATTGGAGTGTCCTTCAAAAATTTTCATCTCAAGTGAATATTTTAATTGCTACAAAGTTGAAAAGTGAAGAATTAAAAATGGATGGATAAATTGATTTTTTCATAGTTAAAAGAAAAAAGTGTATGTGTGGCTTAATGGTTTATTCTATTGTTTGAGAGATTTTAAAATTAAGAATTTGGAGAAAACCTTGAGATTTGAGTTATTTCCAGATAAAGATTCAGGTTTTGCTTTGTTACTGTATTATATTGATTTTTGGCGTGTGGTGTCCATGAATGGGAGAAGGAAAGGAGAAGGAGTCTATAGCTTTCGACTGGAAACTGTGTGGACCATTTACTATGCTGATTAGAATTTTGTCATTAGGTGGCATGTAGACCTGCTTAGAACAAAGCAGCTGTTAAGGTCAGCCCTTCATCAACCTGTTTTCAGTCTCTGGGCCTTTAGTTCCCGTTTTCTCTTTTCCAGAGTTCTCCGAAGCTGAGCCTCAGATTGAGAAGTTTCTTCCCTGTAACTTTTGCCATCTGGAACACACTCTTTGCATTTTCACCCCTCATTCCACATCTCAGCTGGGTTCAGTCATGTCTCCTTTATTTTATGTCACTTATCTTCCTGTGTGTGTTGAACAAGTGCCCACAAGTCAGCGAGTGATGGGGTCCAACTTGAGTCTGACCCATGTGCTTTGGAGGGAGCCATTCCAGCTCCAGCCTTAACCCAGAAGCACCTGGGGCAAGAGTTGCCTGGATTGTCCTGGGCTTCCCTTTGGTAAACACTCTTCACTCACTACTTTTGGGAAAAAGAAAAGTCCTAATTCAGAGGACAAAATTGACATTATAGGAATCAATGAAAGGGCTTCGTGACAGGTATGTGATAACTAAGATTTCTGGGTGTCCCAACCCTCGCCTGAGTCCCCTGGTTATTTGCACAAGAGGAAGACGTGCTTCCTTTCCCCAGGGCCTGCCCACACACTCCTGCTTCTGTCCTTTGTCACCCAGACTTGCCTCTTAGATTTCCTCTGGTTTTGAACCCACTTTAAGTTTTTCCTTCCCAAGGTCATCCCGGGTCTGCTTCTGTTGTCTCTGTCTTGGTCATCCCAGGTTCCTGCATATTTATTAGGTATATTTTTAGTTGTTGCTGGTAAAGACATTCACTTTCTCCCTGGCCGCACACATTTCTCCCCCCTCCAGTGGGCCTCCTGAGCCTCCATTCCTCCTGAAGCAGCTGTTCAGAAGTGCCCTATCACAGTGCTTTTATCTGTTTTTTTTTTCTTCTGAGCTAGAAATCAAGGTGTATTGTCCATCCAATTTGCAATCCTGTTTCTCTATGGTAGTGCTTCTCAAAGTTGAGTGTGTGTGGATCACCTGCAGGGGTTGGTGAAAGGCAGGTTCTGAGTCAGTAGGTCTGGTCTGAGCCCCACGGTGTTCCCAGGTTGCACAGGGGCTGCTGGTCCTAGGATCATACCAGGAGTAACAAGACTTTATTGTTCTTTATTTTCATTCTTTGGCAGCTGGACTAGTTTCCCAGGGCTGCCATAACAAAGTACCATAACCTAGGTGACTTAAAACAGCAGAAAACTAGTGTCTCATGGGCCTAGAGATTAGAAGTCCAAAATTAAGGGCTATACTCCTTCTGAAACCTTCAGGGGAATCCTTCCTTGCCTCTTTCCAGCTTCTGGTGCGTTGTTGGCAACTTTTGGTGTTTCTTGACTTGTAGAGGCATCAACCCAGTTACCTGGCCATCTTCTCCCCTGTGCTTCATGTTGTCTTCCCTCTATGTGTATCTGTGTCTGTCTCCAAATTTTTCCGTTTTATAAAGACACCTCATTTTAACTTGATTATCTCTATGTAGACTCTATTTGCAAATAAGGTCACATTCTTCGGTACTGGGGGTTAGGATTTCAACATGTTTTTCTTTGGGAGTCACTATTCAAGCCATAACAGAGGCCTACCCCCCCCTTAAAAAAAAGTGTAAGACTTTCTTTTATTCCTCTCTAGTTATTTTTTTCCTTAAATAGAGTTTGTTGCTTTGATCATCAACTGACACATGAGAAATTAAGGATCTTTCATTTAAAATGGGCTAGAAAATGTACAGATCTGGAATGACCAAGAAAAGGGTACCAGAAAAGGACTATAAAAAAAAGAAAAGTTTGGGTGGTCTGTTCTCCCAGGATGTAATAGTAGAAATAGCATGGGCTTTCAAGTAGGCCAGTTCTAAAATTTGAATCCTGACCTGTCACTTATTACTTCTGTGATTTGGGGGGCAACCCACTTGTTTCTGCTTAACTTCTGTTTCCTCATTTAAAAATGAGGGCAATGACAGCTAGTAAAAAAGGATGGTCGAGAGGATCAATAAGGCTTCCAAAGCAGCTGGCATGTGGTAGACATTGAATATGTGTGATCAGTAGTTCTGTAGTGAAAGTCTACATTCTGACTGTTACAGCAGAACTGTCAGTGGCACCTAGCCAGTCACTCCACTGACCCCGCGGGGCTGCTAACTCAGCTGGCAGCAACTTCTGCTTCTCTCTCTTCCTCCCTGAGCTGCAACAGTGGTTCAGAAGAGCAAAAAGGACAAGGGAACTGCATTTCATTGTTTTTCTGTGTGATTTCCCATCCTGGATCTAAAAGAAAAATATTGCTTTCTCCTATGTGCTCATATGTTAACGTATATCATCATTTTCCACGTTATATTTTTAAATAAATGATTTCTCCTCAGTGGATGCCATACAGAGATCTTTTCATCCTTTGGTGGTTGTTTGTGTATAAGGATGTGTGTTTGAAATGTGGGTGCTTCTAAAATGAATCTAGCAGCCCTCGCTCTAATAGAGGTCATTCCCTTTGGTGCTTGGGTGAAAAATGACATTTTTTTTTGTCTTTAGTACAGCATCTGGACCCTCATGGCTAGGTCATTTACGTTAGAGACAGGATTTCCAAAGGAGAGTTTGAATGAAAAATGGGAAGAGTTAAGAAGGCTAAGCTACAGTTGCAAATAATCCATTTGTTTTCTAGATCTCAATCTTACACTATAAAAGTAAAAAGACAATTAATGCTTAGGCTAGGTTGGGGTTCCAAGTTGAATTTGGAACAAGTATTACTTGCTTCTCATATACCAACCACATTGGAAGCTTACATACCCAAACAGTAGTGTATGTGGAAATGGAAAACATTGTCCTCACGTTTCTGTTGATGTTAAGGCAGACATCATTCCTGAACTGGCCTATTATTATAGGTCCATATAAACTACAGTGAACTAAGAGGATATTGGGTGTATGTGGGTGAGCTGAGTATGCAAACAATACACATACATGTAATGTTCATACTCATTTGTTTCTGTGTTATTTTACAATTGCCAAAGAAAAAATCTTGTGTGTAAGAAATAACGGTAAAACAATTTATTTAAAAGATGATCTGATTTTCCCCTCACACAGCTAGTAAGAGTGGAGGGGTTTGAAAGCCTATCAGAAGAAAAGGCACCCCTGGATGACAGTTTACTTGAAGTGAAGTGAAATTCAGTTTCACAGGTAAAAGAGGCTGTAAGGGACTAGCAGGTCATTTTGAGTGCTTGCATCTGGTTTGGTTCAAATGGTCTCACATTCACGGAGTTTCAAATAAAAACAAAGCTCACAGCAAGAAGAAATGCTATTTAAACCATGTGAACTGGAGCCAGTGAAAGAATTCATCCTTATAACCACAATGTGTGAAGTTTTGCTTGGTAAGTAATTTTTCAGAGAAGGTATGCAAAATTAAACCACATACACCTGCATGCTTGGACTAGTTCTTGGGGTTAAATTAGGTCAGCTTTTCCCATTTAGTGTCTCAGTGTACAGCCTGGTCAATTTTCCTTTCTCCAACAACTATTTATGGAGCTTCTGCTATGTGTGATTTATCGTCATTGGTGTGTTGGTGCTATAGTGATGTTATATGCAGCATATGGTGCATGCCCTTGAGGAGTTTACACTTTAGTTGTAAAGACAAAAACACATGGTTTTATGTGGTAGAATAATTTATTGAGTACTATTGAAGCTGATAGAAGAAGGGAAAGAAGTAGAATTGGTTGCTCACCTCCTTTGGCCAGAGAGCTAGAAACAGATGGTTCTTTACAGTGACTCCCCCTCCTCCAGAACAAATGGGGATTATTTGTGCTGGGACAAATGGGAATTATCACAGCTATGAAAACCCTAAATTGCTACTTTTCAGGATTTTGGGGAAAACTCTTCTATATTCAATCATAAAAGCTGCCTGGATCAGGCACCCTCAAATAGGCATTATCTCTATATATTAGGGCTCTACAGAGAACCAGAACCAGTAGGATGGAGAGAGAGAGAGAGGAAAGGAGGGAGGGAGAATGAGAGAGAAAGAGAGAGAGAGAGAGAGAGAGAGGGAGAGAGATATTTATTTTAAGAAATCGGCTCACATGATTATGGAGGGTTGGCAAGTCCAAAATCTGCAGAATGGGTTGCCTACCTGGAGATACAGGAAATAGTTACAGAATTTCTTCTTGCTCAGAAGAGGTCACTCATTATTCTATTCATGCCGTCAACTAATTGGATGAAGCCCACTCATATTATGGAGAACAATCTGATTTAATAAAATTCTACCAATTTGAAGGTTAACCTCATCCCCCCCAAACACATTCAGAATAATGATGTTTGGCCACATATCTGAGTACCATGGCCCAGCCAAGCTGACACATAAAATTAACCATTATGCTGTCTTTGATGGTCTAGAGCACATGGGGGGATATGTTGTTTCAGTGAAGACCAGACCCCATCACATGCCTAGACAGAATCCTGCCTAGTTTCAAAGGAGAAATATTAAAAAGTTAAGACTTACATTGCTAGAAGATGGCACCCACAAAGGTTATGTCACCAGACACAGTAACAGAGTGCAGCTGCTCTGGTCTCAGAGGAATCTCAGCTTGGTTCATACCTTTTCCTCTGCTTGCTTTGGAGAGACAAGATAGGATGACTGGAGCTAGAGACTGGGTGCCTGACCTGGTGAGTTATACTTGTTGCAGGGATCAGTATGGCTACCCAGTGTCTTTTATGTTAGTGAGCACACCATGGCCTTCCCATTTCTTGATACAAGAAATTTCTTAATACAAGAAAAGGTCTCGACTTAGTGGTAAAGAGTTATGGCTAAAGTTGGAGTCAGATGGAGGACCAGCCCACCACTTGTTAGAATTGACTCAACACCTTCTAAGCCTCATAGACTTGTTCACTCTCACCTTCCACCTTCTACCTTCTATGTAATTAAGCAAAACATCAAAGACATATCTGGCCTATAACGCTGAGGCCTTTTATGACTACCCAATTTAAACAGTTTTCACCTCCGTCCTCCGCACTCTACTCCAAACCCCTGCCAGATGACAGTTTAAGGGCATCCTCTTTTTGATTAATTTTCCTCCTTAGAACTTATCCTTATGTGATATGCCATATAGTTTGTTGACTGCCTTCATCACTAGTATGTAAACTCTGTGAAGGCAGGGATTTTTGCTTGTTTTGATCACTGTCTTATTCTTAGTACTTAGAACAGTGCCTACCACATAGTAGGCATTAAATAAATATTTATTGAATTAATAACTAAATAATTCCCTTGGCTGGAATGTAGCTAGTGAATTTGGACAGAATTTCTCCAAGGGAAGATAATATCTTGTGGAGGCAGAAAATTTGCCTAATACCAAGCTTACTTACTGAGTATTCGGAAACATTAGGACAAATAAACCTAGCCAGACTTTGAATGAATGCTGGGTTACTATTCCTAATTCAGAATAGAGACTTGGTTACATCTTGTTCTGGATGAGCTCTAGATGGGAAGTAAGTTTTCTTTGTGGGAGGAAAATGGTTGTTTGATGAGAGAATGGATTAAACTTTTTTAATTTTTTAAAGATTTTATTTATTTATTTGACAGAGAGAGAGGGAGCATGAACAGGGGGAGGGACAGAAGGACACGCGTACTCCCTGCTGAGCATTGAGCCTTGACATGGGGCTTGACCCCAGGACCCTGAGATCATGACCTGTGCCTAAGTCAGATGCTTAACTGACTGAGCTACCCAGGCACCCCTAGATTAGACTTTTAAAAAGCTGAAGTACCTAATTGGTTTTTTTTTTTCCTTTCGGGTAGATAGACACTTCTCTTTGTGCTAAGAGGAAGTGCATATTTTGTAAAAGCCAAAATCATATAAGAGACTGTCATAGTTATCCTGAAGGAAGGAGAATGGGGAAGGATAGAAAAGTGGAGAGACCTTTGAGAATCACTTTGGGGTAGAAGAAAGGGAGAATGGTCAAGAATTGAAAGAAAATGGGGAGTAAGTAGAGGTTCCCAGAGAGAGCATGGACACATGTCCTTCTGGTTGGTGTTGCCCTTGGGTAGCATACCCTAGAGGCTGGATGTCATCTAGCGCCTGGAATACGAGAGCCACCAAATCACGACTGGGTAGAAATCACAAATCTTAGTCGTGCCCATGATAGATAGATGGTGAGAGCCTGCTTTCTCATTTTAGAAATCCAGTTAACACCCTGGATTCTGGAGCTGTCTTAACATGGTAGGGGCACTAGGACTGTTTGGGATTTACTTTCTTATCATCCCTGTGGATTAGGGACTCTGGAGCAGATTAAATTAGATCTAAAGTTTGAAGTTAGAATTAGATCGGTTTGAAGTTAGAAAAAAATTAAAGTTAAAAATGGGTCTGTAGACTGAGATTCAGAGCTACCATATTTATAAAACTAGGTGGAGAAGAGAGTAGTGGAGGGAAAGTGAAGAGCAAAAACCCTTAATCTGACCATCAAGGCAGTCTGTATGAAGAAATTAGTATCTGAGTTTGCCTTGATGAGTTGGCAAAGTGATGGCAACTCATTATTACTCATCCTCTCAGGGTGGAACAATTAGGTCTTTTCCTGACACCCCAGCTTATCTCCTGCTATCCTCTGACTTCTTCCAAGCAACAGAATCTTATAGGCCATTCATCCCTCACCTATCTCCTAAACCTGTATATCCCTCTTGCTCTGTCATGCCTCCTTAGGGTATTCATGGTACTCTAAGGTTATTACTTCAGAGCTCCATATTTAAGCCCCAATGACAGTTGATACATACAATTTTTGAATTTCTAGAAACTGACATTTTCTTTTCCCTAATTTTTTCCTCCTTCTTCTTCACTTCCCATTTCCTTTTCTTTTTATCAGTTTAGCATACCTCTATTTAAAAAAACCTCTCCTCTCCAACCTCAACATCAGTTTTCATCAGTCCAAATAACTAGAACTGTACAGTAGATTTAGGGATACATACTTAAGTTTTGGCATAGAAATGAGATAATAAATGTGTACATATTTTTAAGAAATTAAACTATGATATTTTTTTACATATCCAAAATTTAAAAACACTAATATTTTTCGGATCACTATGGAGACTGTTTAACAAAAGAAACAATATGAGGTGGTAAGGAGTTCAAATGAAGCAGGAGTTTAATGGTCACCACTGTATTGGAGACATTAAACCATATTACTGAAAGCATCAGGGATGCCTGGGTGGCTCAGTCTGTTAAATGTCTGCCTTTGGCTCAGGTCATGATCCCAGGGTCCTGGGATAGAGTCTGGCATCAGGCTCCCTGCTCAGCAGGGAGTCTGCTTCTCCCTCTGCCTGCAGCTTCCCCTGCTTGTGCTCTCTCTCTGTCAAATAAATAAATAAAATCTTAAAAAAAAAGTGAAAAAAAAAAAGCATCAATAATACACAGTTTTACTTTAAAGTCCTGATGATAGAAAGTTTATTGACCACAACTCCTCCAAATTCACAAGAAACTTTGTCAACTCCCTCATCTTATCTTCAATCACTTGGTTTGTTATGGACTGTTAGGTAAATCTCTTTACATATGTTAAAGAAGACTTTATCGTAAACGTCAAAGAGATTGTTATTTGTTTGTTTGTTTTTTTAACTAGGAAAGCTCTACTCATTTTTTTTCCAACCTAAACTTAAGAAGAATTCATGCCAATGCTTATCAAACTCTTCCCAAAAATTGAAAAGAAGGGAACACCCCCAAACTCATTTTCCAAGGCCAGCATTACCCTGATACGAAATCCAGGTAAAGAAACTGCAAGAAAAGAAAACTATACTTCAACATCCCTGATGAAGACAGATGCAAAAATTCTCAACAAAGTTCTAGCAAAGCAAATTCAACGACACATTAAAAGAATCACACACCATGATTAAGCAAGATTTTCCCCTGTGATGCAAGAATGGCTTAACACATGAAAGTCAATAAACACAATATGCCACATTAATAGAATAAATGATGAAAACCATATGATCCTCTTGACTGATGCAGAAAAAGCATTTGACAAAATTCAGTGCACTTTCATGACAAAAGCTCTCAACAAACTGAGTATAGAAAGGACATATCTCAATATAATTAAGGCCATAAATGACAAACCCACGCTAACACCATATCCAACCGTGAAAAACTAAACGTTTTTCTTCTAAAATCAGGGGCAGGCCAAGGGTGCCTGCTCTCACCACTCCTATTTAACATAATATTGGAAGTCCAGTTAGAGCAATTAGATAAGAAAAAGAAATAATAGACATCCAAATAGAAAAGGAAGAACTAAAATTGTCTTTGCTTGCAAACGACATATTACATATAGAAAAAGCAAAGACTCCAACCAAACAACTGTTAGACGTAGTAAATACAGTAAAGATGCAGGATATGAGATCAGCATACAAAAATCACTTGTGTTTCTATACACTAACAATGAAATATCTGAAAGAGAAATAAATAAAGTGATCTTACTCAAAATAGTATCAACAATAGTAGAATACTTAGGAATAAATCTAACCAAGAAGGTGAAAGACCTATAGATTTAAAGCTATAGACATTGATGAAAGAAATCAAAGAATATGCAAATAAATGGAGAGATACCTGTTTACATGGATCAGAAGAACTAATATTCAAATGTCCATACTACCTACTACCCAAAGCCATCTATAGATTCAGTGCAATCTCTGTCAAAATTCTAATGGCATTTTTCACAGAAACAGAAAAAACAATACTAAAATTTGTATGAAATCATTAAAGATCCAGAGTAGCCAAAGCAACCATGGGAAAGAAGAGCAAAGGTAGAGGCTTCCCACTTTCTGATTCCAAACTGGACTATGGTAGTAAAGCTATAGTAATCAGAACCGTATGGTACTGGCATAAAAACAGACACATAGACCAACGTAGACCAATAGGACAGAATCAAGATCCCAGAAATAAATCCATACATATATGGCCAACTAATATTTGACAAGGGAGCCAAGAATACTCAATGGAGAAAATATAGTCTTTTCAATAAATGCTGCTGGGAAATCTGGATATTTACATACAAAAGAATGAAATTGGACCCCTATCTTACACCACCCACAAAAATTAACTTGAAATTGTTAAAGACTTGAATGTAAGACTTGAAACTGTAAAACTAGAAGAAAACAGGGAAAAACTCCTTGACATTGGTCTTGGCAATGATTTTTTGAATATGACACTGAAAGCATCAGGAACAGAAGCAAAAATAAACAAGTGGGACTATATCAAACTAAAAAGTTTATGCAGAGCAAATGAAACAATCAATAAAATGAAGAGACAATTATTTCCATAGGAGAAAATATTTTAAAAATATCAGATAAGGGTTAATATCTGAAATATATAGATAACTCATATAACTCAATAGCTAATAATAATAATCTGATTGAAATGGGCAAAGGACTCCAGTAGACAATTTTCCAAAGAAGATACACAACTAACCAACAGGTACATGAAAAGATGCTCAACATCACTAATCATCAGGGGGATTGCAAATCAAAACCGCAGTGAAATATCACTCATACCTGTTAGAATGGCTGTCATCAAAAAGATGAGATGAGTGTTGGCAAGGATGTGAAGAGGAAAGCCTTGCGCACTGTTAGTAGGAATGTAAATTGGTACAGCCATTATGGAAAACAGTATGCGGTTTCCTCAAGAAATTAAAAAAGAAATGCCATAAGACCCAGCAATCTCACTTCTGGGTTTATACCCAGAGGAGGTGAAATCACTATCTTGAAAATATATATGTATTTCCATGTTTACAGCAGCCTGTTCAATTGCCAAGACATGAAAACAATGTAAGTGTCCATCAGTGGATGCATGGATAAAGAAAATGGCATAAATATATATGGTTTTATATCTATATAATACAGTATACAATATGTACATAATACATATATGTAATGTATTTATATGTAATATAGTATACTATATATATATATGTATATATGAATGGAATATTATTCAGCCATACAAAGAAGAAAATCTTCCCATTTGTGACAGCATAGGTGGACTTCGAGAGCATTATGCTAAATGTAGTCAGTCAAACAAAGAAAGAAAAATACTCTATGATCTCATTTATATCTGGAATATGAAAAAAAAAGTATGGCTTCTTAGTCTTTTGGCTTTACTTAGGATCTGGCAAATGTCTACTGGAGGATAGAATAACAAGAGTGTTGGGTTCAATTTTTTATTTTATTTTATTTATTTTATTTTTTTAAAGATTTTATTTATTTATTTGACAGAGACAGCCAGCAAGAGAGGGAACACAAGCAGGGGGAGTGGGAGAGGAAGAAGCAGGCTCCTAGCAGAGGAGCCTGATGTGGGGCTCGATCCCAGAACGCTGGGATCATGCCCTGAGCCGAAGGCAGACGCTTAACGACTGAGCCACCCAGGGGCCCCTTGGGTTCAATTTCTTGTCCTTCCCTTTTCTTAGATTCTTGAGCCTCAATTTGTCTGTCTCAATAGCCTTTCAAATATTATATATATATATGTATATATACACACACACATATATATACATATATATGTATTTATACATATTTATAATATATTTGTATGTATCTATATATCTCTAATATTTTATGCATCTTTTCTAGTTGTTTTCAGTGGAATGGTTTTTAGTATAATATAAGCTAGGAAAATTGCCAAATGGTAAATTAAGCCAGAAAATTGCTGTGTTAAATGCTGGATATTGAAGGACATTAAATCATAAGCTAAAATTTTAAATATTGTGATACAATTGGAAAAATAATTTCAGTCTTAGAGCTAACTAATTCACAGTGATGGATTCTTAAAATGGGGTAGTAAGGCAGAAATGGGTGTTAATACAGATTTCAGATGCAGTCTTAGGCTTTTCAGTGCCAGAGCAAAGCAGAGGGATAAAACAATTATTTAGGAAATTTACAGCAAAACATTTAAAAGATCTCTGTAATTTATTTCTTCCCAAAATAATGTACATTTTTTCTCAATGTTAACACATAGCATACTATGATCATGACTGTTCATTTGTAGCCAAGAAAAAATATAGAGTTGATTTGAATTCTCCAAAAATTATTCAAGAACATACACTTCATTTCATTTTTCATGCTATGTTGCAATTAATTTTTTTCATATTTGAATACAATGTTCTAAAAGTTTGAACATCCTATTGCGTAAGACTAGCACACCATATGGTAGGGGTAATCAAGATTATTAAAAATGGTAGGCATCCTGGGAACACATAGTTGCAAAAGTAAAAAGGTCAATGAGAACATATTTTGGAAGGTGAAGATTCAAAATCTCACTTTCCTTGAATCATATCTCTTCCTTCTTCAAGAAAGTTTTCTTTTCCCAAAAATGTTGCCCCTCAGTGAACTGGCAGAGGCTTCTATAGAATATTTTTTTGCAGTAAGATAGTGTCTTAAACTAGCATAGGTGAAGGGAGGGCAGGCAGAAGAGTGGGCAAAGCATAACCTGTTTAGCTGCTTTATTATAAGATTAATTTTCTTTCTAGAATATCTGTGAGCACTGGACTGAATTGTTCTATGATATGGAGGACAGAGCACAAAAGACTGTCCATGCCTGCTGAAATGGTCCAATAGTTAGATACCATTTTTAGCTCCAAAAGTTTGTATTTATTTTTATTTTACTTTTGCCCTGAGATTAGAAAGAAGCCAATCTTCTAATTTCACATATTGGAAGAATTAGTCTTCAGAATTCTAAAAAAGACTGAATAGCATTGGATGATTAGTGCCCTACATTGCTGACCTACTTTGTTTTTTCTGTTTAGTTCCCTTATAATTATGAACTATTAGAGCTGCCTGTAACTTCAAAAAGCAATGTTTATGATTCTGTAGAATGGAATTTTAAGCTTCACGTGGATATGTGGTCATAAGATTGTATTATTTTTCAACAAATATTTCCTATTTTGGTGGAAAGTTTCATATTGCCCACTTTTGTTGAGAAATTGTAAATAATTGGTTTAGAAAATAGTCCATTGAAAAATAATTTTACTTTGTGGAGGGTCATGGGTGACTTTTTCATGGCCCTTTAGTATTTCACAAGATGACCATAAAATACCTTTCTAGCCTTGTTTCCTGACACTGTTCTTCATCGGTTCTTTTTTAAAATTTATTTTTAAACTTATTTTATTAAATTCCTTTAAAAATATTTTTACTATTCTGCAACCATGAACCTTCCAGCTAGCATCTGAATACGCTGTGCTTGCTTACCTGGTCCTGACTTTGCACTTGCAGCTTCCCTGATGTGAAGGTTCCCCCTTATCCTCATTCTTCAAGACTAAACTCAAATGGTATCTTTCTGAGAACTCCAAGTCTTTATGTAAAAAGTCATTCCTACAACGTGACAAATAACACATGCTGTGTTACGATTATTTGTCATTGGCGTTTATTTCTCCCTGTTACGTTTGAATTCATGCTGGGCAAAGACAGTATTGTGTTATTATTCTTTGAATTACTGATATTTAATGTGGTGCTAGGCATGAGTAAATAATAAATCTTTACTGAATAAAAAAAGAATGACTCTAAATTAAAATGCCAAACGCCAGCATTTCTTTCAACAGAACGTACTTTAAATTTAGATTTTCTTTCTTCTTGTTATTGCTGAATTAAACACTATCCTGGAAGAACAAAAGTATATTTTTTATTAATACGTGGGTCTCTGAAATATCTGATGCTTGATATTCTATCTAAAGATACACAGATTTTAATTAGTATAATATATTATTTTGAAAGAATGTCCATATGGTTGTGCCTAGGTAGAATAATTTAATCTCTCATCCCTTCAGAGCTTTTTAGACTATGTGTAATGGCAACAATGTATTTACTGGTTCAGTCTTAGCAGACTGTCACACCAGCTCACTTGGGATGGAGTCCTTTGGGGCATGAGGAGATGGACAGACATCAAGCGTGTTTTTGATGGGATATTCTTTCTCTCTGACATCTTAGTGCCACTATTTGTCAGAAAAGAAGAAATTGACTGTGTTTTTGCAGCATGAAGAAATAATTTACATTTCTTTAAAGTGAGAACCAACTTCTAGCCAAAGGATTACATTTGGAGATTATCACCACTTTGTCTGGTTACAGCAGAAACTAATACACTATTCAGAACAAGACAGTATTCTCAATGATCATATCCAGTATTCAGTCAGAGGAATTTCACTATAGCATGAAAATTACCCAGATCAAGAAATAAATATGGTTTTTGCTAGTAAAGAAATTGACTTCATAGGAAAATAATGGCTTGTTTGCGAAGAAAAATGTTCCGAGGTTACTTGGAAATTTTCTTATGAAATAAATATTATCTGTTTACCGCTGTATTTATTTAGTACTTCTGTGCATAGGGCATTGCTCACCAATTTACTAATTCTGGATGCTACTCAAGTGCAACCTACAGCCAGATTCTTCAGGTTTGACGGAGTTCTTCAGAATCATTAATATTTCTCATGTTCTCCAGTATTTCAGGTAATCATGCATATCCACCGCACAGGCCAGCAAATCTATTAAGGATCTGTAGACTTTCAACTGTGTTTGCTACTACGAGAACATTCAGTTCCTAGAAGTTAAAAACGTATCTCTAAGCAGCTCATAAATTCTGGCTTCAGGTTTAAATTGATCTCAGATGCCAGAGTCAATAACCACCTAAGTTGGTGTGATCTCAATTCCATACGGCCCCATGGACTTCTTGATCTTAAAGTGCAAATGTGCTACATAGATGATGATGTGAGTCACTCATTCTTATGGGGTAGCAAGGGATCTTCAGATATATAAAGAGATATTCATTACTGAAATTTGAAGGTTATTTTCTTTAAAATACTTGGAAATACTGGAAGTAGACAAGCTTGTGAATCTCAGTATTTTTTAAACTGTCCCTTCAATTTATTTTATTTTATTGTATTTTATTATTTTATTTTTTTATTATGATATGTTGGTCACCATACAAAAGATGAGGAATTATAAATCTCAAGGCAGAGTTTCCCCAAGTAGGACCTTTGGACCACGCAGATCATAATCACCAGATTCTGCATCCACAACTCAGATTATCTTGGGGTGGAGCCCCTGCAGGTCATCTTAACCACTCCCCACTGATGAGTACTTTGCAGTCTCAATATGCAGTCTCAATACTGAGATTCGTACTGTGAATCTCAGTGTTGAGACTGCATAGTATTCATCAGTGGGGGGTGGTTAAGATGACCTGCAGGGGCTCCACCCCAAGATAATCTGAGTTGTGGATGCAGAATCTGGTGATTATGATCTGCGTGGTCCAAAGGTCCTACTTGGGGAAACTCTGCCTTGAGATTTATAATTCCTCATCTTTTGTAGGTTTGTGAACCAACTCCAGAACCACAGGAGCTGGTAAAGAGATTCTTCTGATGGGGGGGGGGGTCATTCAGGAGAAGGCCATGAGGATTGAGAAGCAGAGTACTCAGGAGGAAGCTGGAGGACCTAAAATTTTTTATGTACTTTAAAAATATTACCATTTATCTGTGTCCATAATTCATAATGAGGAATCACTTGGGATTATAATCACGTTCTAGTGAAAAGTGAATGCTGAAATAATTAAGGGCATTGAATTTACATCAGTGAGGTGTGGGTGACTTTTGTCTTTGGTGATACTGAAGTGAGGTTCCACTCACTGCACCAATCAAGCTTGTATCCCTGGGTCAGACTCCCTATACTCTTCCTCTGTGCATCTCATAGAGGAGGAGAAGTATGCAAGTAGGAAGACTGTATAGTTGGGGTCAGATTGAAAAAGGACCCTCCATAGCGAGCAGTATAATTTTAGCCTGATAGGAAAGAGGATGGAGCTGAGTTCTGCTTCTCTGCCTCAGTCAAATCTAGAAATCCAGTGGGAGACCTGCATAGTCAGGCATCAGCCTAGAGGAGTGGTTGCAAATATACACCTTGCTATCATATGCCAGGAAGAGGGTGCCAGCCATGTGTGAGCTTAACCCACCTCAAGGCTAAGGAGTGGAGGACAGAAATGAGTCAAGTGAACACTCAGAGGTGTCATTTGTTGTATATAACTCAATTAGCTACTGTCTTTTTTGTTTGTTCATGCGTTTACTTATATGTAGATCCATTCTCTCCTTTGTTGATTCTATAATATTTCTTATGGGTTTATATGTGCCAGGCACTGTACTAAATGATGGAAATAAAATAGTAACTGTGGAATTTAGTCTAGTGAGGGAAACACATGAAGGCAGGTAATTATAGTACTGGATGGTAGGTGCTGTGCTAGAGAAAGATAGGGTGCTATGGGAGCACAAAGGAAGGGAACTTTGCTCAGACTTGAGAGAATCCAGGAAGGTTTCCCAGTGACAGGAGAATCTGAGCCCTGGAGGATGAGTATTATTGGTCAAAGAGTTGAAATAATAGTGCCCACTATCCCAGATAAAGGGAATAACTTGTGAAAGTCATGAACTGAGAGAGATCATGGTGTGATCAAGGAACCAAAAAGCCAACATATGGGTGCGTACGTAGCGTGGAGTAGGCTTCTGTGAGCATGGAGAAAATGAAATGTCTTTGGATCTAGGGAATTTAGAGATGAATAAAGCAGACCACTGCACCCAAAAAGTTCATATCCGGGGATTGTGTTCCTGCTCCTTTTTTTTTTTTTTTTTACAAATTTATTGATAAATTGGGAACACATGGCCCAAATTCAACAGATTCTATTGATAAATTTAGATTCCAATACAAGTCAATCAAACTATATATTTTATTGAAATTGTTATTCTGTAATTAAACTTAACCTTAAGCTGAAAATATAAAAATGATTAAGTTTTATTTAACAGGTGATACATAACATACCTGGACTCTGACCATGTGCTAAACACTTTCCTGAATGAGTTGCAAATATTAATATATTTAATCTTTATAAATAACCTTGCGTAGAGATGATTATTATTTTCCTAACATAGGTGAGGAAACAGAACCATTGAGAGGTTAAGAAACTTGCTCAAGCTACATCAGAGCTATTCCCTGCAGGAGAAGTCTAACTCCAGAATCTATCCTCTTCACTTATATTACATAGGCTCTCTGAGGTCAGAAATGGCTGTGTGAAAAAGCAGAGTGATAGTATTTCTCTAATGGGTGAGGAGTATGGTTAGGATTCAAGGTGGCTGGCTTTAGGTCAGAAATAGAGGAGTTACCATCTTTACAAAAAAAAAATGTGTGCAGAGGAGGCACATTTTATATAACTCTTGAACATTGCTCCAAACACTTGCAGTCCCACCTACTGGCACAGACACTGCCCCAGAGCACTTGGCTTTCACCAGCTTTGTGCAGATGAGACCCGACAGTATCTCTTGAGACTTGGGTCTGTATGGATAACTCTTGCTTCCTGCTGCAAGGATTCCTGGTTGTTGTTGTGGGAACCCGGTTGGCCCTCACACATGTGCAACCTGGACATTCAGGAGACTTAATTCCTGTAGCATCATCTTGAACCAGTGAGGGGCAAGAGACCAGAGATCAGTGTTTTCTCCTAGTTCTAAGAAGCATTTCATAGGGCTCATCTGCAGTCCTGTTGATTTGAGCCCCGTCTGTTTTAGCAGCTGGCTATCTCAATGATGCAGCCTTGGTACTAGCTTTCCCTCATTCCCTGGTTCATATTTCCTGGACTTTCTTCTCTGTGAGATCATATTTGCATATAAGCTCCTGGCATGTAGACCTTTGTCTCATACTCAGCTTTGGAGGAACACAGGCTGAGACAATGAATTAGGACACTGGTCCAAATGTCAGAGGAGTTTGGCAATTAGTTTATTGCCTCCCTTTTCTGGCTGGAACACTGGTATGTGGATGATTGTCACTATCTATCTACACAATCCTTCCTAGGGTTGTGTTTATAACACTCTCACTGCTGTTTAGAATAAATCCTTTGGTTAGCCACAAAGAATGTCTAGAAGTATGAAGGTGGTAAGAGTTTTACTCTATTTACAAACTAACAAGTTAGCCTGCCACTGATTTTTGGAAGCTGGTGGAAGAGACAAGATCCCTGGGTCAGAGATGAAGGGCAGTTTGTCACTCACAGCAATAGCTGTAGCTAGAATACCAGCATTTTGGTGTTGGTTCTTCAGGTCCAATTCACAGGGCCAGGTGGTATATATACTTATGTAGTGGGCTGCATTACAGGCAATGAACTCTGAACTTAGAGAACTCAAATCTATTATAATGGGAAGATGCCTGCCCTTTGCTCTGGGGAGGCGTTATCTTTACTAATCTGGACAGTAAGCAAACATGAGCTTTACTTTAGAGGGAAACATTATCTCCATCTTCTAACGCTATAAACCAACCTACCCTTGGCTCCAGAAACAGATACTATTTCTATCTTCCCAGGCTGCCCACTGCACAAACATCCTTGAAAATACAATCTAGATGAAGGGCAGGGTATGTAGAAATTTTAGAGAGCCATGGGATCTTGTCTCTCAGTAGTTTTCCAAAAAGCATTGGGTGGAAAGTATGTGTGGAATAGCACTTGCCATGGGACATATGCCTGCTGCCTGGGACAGGAGAGTTTGGTTGGCACGAAGAAGAAGAAGCCATACTGATATTAACCTTGCACAGGTTAGGAGAATATTTTCTTATCTCTTTCACAAAAATCCAAGTTGCACAGTCTATTGTCAGGAAATATTATATAACTACATATGTATATTTATAGTAACCAGATATATAGTTAGAGCTAAGTGTAGATGCATAGATACAGAACTGAACTCTCCTGATCTCACTACAAATGTATACATGATTTATTTTATTGTTGTTGCTTCTATTTTAAGTAGTGTTTCCCTTTATTACATTTTATTTGTGGTAGTTTTTGGAGTTCTTATGGTCATCAGGAAGAAAGATAGTGCCACATGACAAGTTTATATGGTAATTATTTCACAAGTCCTTCACCAAAGGGAAATGTGAATATTATTTGGGTAATGTATCTTGGAGAAAGAGGAATATGCAGACATTTCAAGAATAAGTGGACATAGGATCTGAGATGACACTGATACTTAGGGTCTAGAGCAAAATCATATTTCACTGTTCTGGGGGGGCAAGTAATAAATGGAATGATGGCTCAGGTTAGGCTTGTAGTGGGTGGGCCGGTTTCTCAGATTCATACAGTGGTCACTTCCCTGCTTCCTCAGATATATAATTGGAATGGTTATATTGTATTAGTCAGAAGCTCTCAGCCTGGAAGTGAGATGGGATAGATTTTTGGTGCAGCTGATATGTCAGCTTGGTGTTGAAGTCTGCTAGGATGGTGTGCCATCCTCCAGGATATCTTAAATAACCTAAATCAATGACCATAATATGATGTTATTTTTCCAGTAGGTAGCATAAAAGGGTCTAGGAATCAGAGAATGGAGAGGCTGTGCGCACCATCACTCCTGTGACCCACTTAAAGGGATTTTACCTTCCTTTGCCTTTAATTTTAGGCTCTATGGGTTTGGAAGTCCTTGTTCTCTGAAAGGTAGTGCATTCACCAGGGGACATAATGAAAATCATATTGAACTTTAAACTATTTCCACTGCCTGGTCATTTTGGGTTTTGTAATGTTAGCAGACAAGCAGACAAGGAGAGATGTCAGGGTAGTTGACCTTGATTATCAAGAGAAGGAAGGGTTGCTGTTTCACAGTGGGGGCGGTTGGGCACCACTGATCCACCAGTGTGTTTCTTGGGATTTCCATGCCTGCTTGTGATGGGGTGGTAACAGGCAAGTGCAGCAGCTGTGACCCAAGAATTTCATGGTGGACAGGGATTTAGGTCCCTCCGAGATGAGAGTTTGGGCTGTCACAACAGGTAAGCAGCCCAGGCCAACAGCTGTGCAAGTTGAGGGTATGGAAAATCTAGAATTGATGTCTATTATAGCCTTGAGACTAGCTTCAGTAGAGAGGACTTCACTGAGAGGGCTGTAGTTCAGCTTACTAACCTTCTTTTTATGGGTTTCATGGCAAATGAGACCAATTAGAGTCCTAAAAAAGATGTTCTTAGATAGGGAGAACTTATTGTCAGAAGCAAATAGATTCAAACAGCTTAAATTAGGGTGGACAGTAGTGGATACTATTATATGCCATCCAGATGACCCCTTCAGAATCAAGGTGCAACTTCTCCAACCCTGAACATGTTTACTGCTCATGAGCTATGTCCCAATCTGGGAATTGCCCTTGGTGGAATGAAGGACATTCCTTCATTCAAGGTTATGCTCCCTTGCTTGGGGAAGTCAGCATTCAATACCTGGTCATCTGGGAGTTCAAAGGCCTGTCTCTCTTGTCTCAGTTTGGGACATCTCTGAAGGGCCATCCTAGAGTTAGATCCCTCCATGCTCTCCATGAGATAGGCTGAAGTTTGGTGTCACCAAACCACAGTTCAACTTTTCCGTCTGTAAAACCCTGTTTCCATCACTCCATTACATATGTTATTCCCGAGACGATATATCAATAAACCTCCCGTACACAAGTCTCAGTGTCTATATCCAAGAAATCGGATCAAAGACTACCTGCACTTCTATGTCAGACAGTTTTGGGCAATCTAAATGAACAACAGCATGCCACCTTTGGTTTAGTATTGACTTAGTTTGGAAGAGGGTGAGAGATTTTAAGTGAGAGAGAATACAGATATTACAGAACTCAGTAGCTTTTTATGGTAGATGATCAAATAAAGAGAAGGCAAAATGCATCTTCTCTCTTGGTAACAATTATAAAAGAAGAAACATAAGAGGATCCCCTTCCTTTTCTGAGGCTCTGATGCCCGTGGAAACCTGAAAGAGAAAGGCCACTCTGACGTGGGCATAGACAACTTTGTCTTCAGCACATGAAGGGCAAAATTGCATCTGTAGGGATGGAAGAGAAAGAGTAAGCTTCTCTCTCAGTCCCCTTGCTATTGGATTTCATTCTGGGCTGGCTCACCCAGTGCTGTGAAGTTAATGAGCTGTGTTCTCATTCTGACTCAGTGTGGGCCACACACTTTCCAGGCCACTTTTGTATGACGGTGATGAGAGAGAGTGTGTGTGTGTGTGTTATTAGTAATCACCTGTTTTGTGTTCTTGCAAATTAAGAAATGTTGGATAAAAACCCTCTTTTCATTCATTTCCGGACAGTTTCAAATTGAAGCATATTTTTGCCATCATGAACAGCAGACAAGAAATCCTGATCCTTGACTGTATTTATTTATTATTAGATATTCTCTCACTATGGCAATGTAGCGGAGTGGCTGGCCGCCCGGGACTACTCATTTTCCCCTTGCTTCCAGGAAGCAGCACAATGATGGTTAACAGACATGGCTGGAGAAAGCTTTCTTTTTAAAAATTCCTGTGACTACATTGAATTGTTTGCCAACTATATACCTATGTAGAACTAAAAATGTGAGAAACATGTATTTTTCCAGTCACATTTAATTGCATCAACATGGAGTTCATATTGGCTTTTGCAGCAACAGCTAATGAACCATATGTGGAAGAATCCAGATGTTTAGATGATATGCTCCTCCAATCCATTATACAAACATCCACTTATGACAATGTCTTGCATTGTGTGGAAAGGAGAACGGCATCACCAATAACGAAATACAACAGAAGGCTAATTACACTGCTGCAATTTGCAAACGTGGGGGAGATTTTCTTGCTGAAAGTATTACTTTCAATATGAAGTGGTGGGGTTGAGGGGAAGGGTTCATGGCTTGTGTTTTCACGGAACTCTTCTAAAAGCTGTTACTTACATGACCATGTGTCTGTTTCATTAACTCCCAATTACAGTCACATTCATACACACACACACACACGAACACACACACACACACACATCACTAAAATGTGGAAGAACACAATGGATGCTTTAATAGAGATGTAAAATGCTCAGGGGCTTGACAGTTCATTCCCTCAGGGACAGAGCAGGGACACTTTCCTAGAGGGGTTCCTGGGGCTAGAAATTAAAAGGGGTTTGACAGTTGCAGATTGGGAAGAAGGTAATTACAAGTGGAGAGAATTTAATGAGCCAAAGACAGGTAATGAAGAAAAAGCAGTATTTAAACGTTTGCTGTATTCCTTTCAATATGTAAATATTTAGGTGGTTCTTCTTGGGACAGAGCAGGGATGTGACATTTGAACACATCAAGTTGAAATCATTTAAGGATATCAAGCTGTAAATCCTAGTGTCCGTTAGTGGGAAGTCACTATTCTATTTTTTCTAACAGTAAACCACACACACCTCCCTCCCCAAGCCTGCACCTGGTTTGACACATATTCTGAGAAACAGATGAGAGAGTTCGGTCCACAGGCATGATCGTGGGAAAACATGAGCACATGGATCTCTGAGGGGTAAGGAGAGACATTAAAGCTTAGCAATGGTTGTAGAAAAAACTTGGTGCTCAGATCACAGTCCCTCTTCCTGGTCCCTTATCAGCAAAAATCAACAAAAACAGTATTGATTTTGTTCTTGGAGTTGTTACTGTTTGAGCGGAAAGCAAGATGGAGTGGATTTACGGATATGTGCTATGGGTCTTCTTTCTGCTACAACTTCAGTAGCTGAATTTGCTTCCTTCTGTCTTTGCCATTGTATTCATTCTTGGGACTCCAACTGTCACTTAGTCATCTGAAATTTCTGGAAGTCATTTATATTTATGTCCTTGGTCATTTTTCACTTCAAAACTCCAGTCCCCCATTTCAAGCTACCTGCTGGCCCCTCACACTCAGCAGGGCAGATCTTGGCTCCTCATCTCACCATGTACCCTTTCCAATGCTTGCTTCCCCTGCCCTACCTTCCTCATCCTGTTGACCCATCTCTTGGGGCCAGTTGTTTGTTCAAAGCTTTGGCCTCATGTTCAACTCCCCTCCCTTTGAACTTTAAAGATTAATTGGTTGTATTAGTCTTTTTCAGTTCTATCATTGAAATGACTTATGAATCATCCTTTCCTTTCAATTCTCAGTATTAATTACGTAGTCTGGTGCTTCGATTTCTCCCAGTGTGTGCTGGTAGCAAGCTTCTTAATTGCTTCTTAATGCATTTGCTCACTCCTTGTACCTGCATACTTTCTAAAATGCAAATCTGATATGATGATGATGATGATGATGACAACAGTAGCTAAATGAGATGGGAATCTATAGCTTCCTACGTTATTGGCTTGTTATGAAAATTGAACAAAATAATGTTGGTAAAGAATTTAGCATAGTGCCTGGAATGTAATACATCTTAGATAAATATTGACTGCTGTGTCTTCCCTCATCTTAGAGACACTGTATGTGTATATTCCAGTTCTCAAACTCACTTGACTCTCCCTCACATTGGGGACCTCTCACATGTGTCTCCAGAACATTCCACCTCTCTCCTCCCCCAAACCTCTTTAATAGCCATCCCCTATTCATTCTCAAGTCTCTGTTCAAAATTCCGTTTTCATCTGAGTCTTTCCTGAGTACCCAGACCTGTTTAAACTACTTTGCAGTGCGCTCCTGCAGAGCTTTGTATTTCCAGTCTTGCACTTACGGTGCAGTGGAATTGAATCTTCACACCAAAATGCAGATGGGCAAAGAATAGGATGCTGTACTCAGTGAGGAATTATAACTTGCTTTTAATGGTACTTCAGGCTTTTCTATGTAATTTTTTTGGGTTGTCATTTGATTTCTTCTCTGTTCCCCATTCCTCTATGCAAGAGGTCCTCTGTCCCCATGGTCCTTTCTTTCTGACTTAACACCATCTTGGGTCTTATATGCTTTGCAGACAGACCCCTCTGAGCTTCCGCCCCATGTTATAGTAGCCCCCACTTCAGTCTCAGCAGTTTTAATTAATTTTCTGCTTTTGGAAACCTCTGCATGGCACACAATGACTTCTGAGCCACTGTCCTGCCACACACAAGCAGAGGGAGGCTCTAGAGTGTTGTCTTGGGCCTTTCCTCTGCTTAACCATACTTGCAGTAATCTGCAAAGGCTTATAAGCTGACTGGACTCCAGGGAAGGAAAGGATGTGGCATTAGAGTAGTTCATCTAGGGGAAAACAAACTGAAATGGATATTTGAAAACTATCCCTTTCAATCCGGGGGAGGGTGGGAAGGAGAAGAAGTCGAATGAGGTCTGTTTGGGGTTCTAAGAAGAGAACACCTCACACAAGGCCTCTCTCCCCAGCCTTTGGTAGTTTTACAGTAGAAGTAGTGACAATGTTTAGTCAGAAAGAGGGTCTGTGATCCCACTCCTGATCCTTTTTCTGCTCAGAGCATTTCCTGATACTTCCTCTTCTCTTTGCCTCCATTTTATTTTATGTATTTTTCTATCATTGCACCTGTATCATTTTTTGCACTTCTTAATGTCTGTTTCCTCCTTCTAAACCAGTAGTCCTCAAATGGAAGTGATTCTACCCCCCAGAGGACATCTGGCAGTGCCCAGAGACAATTTTCACCAGATGGTGGTGGGTGGGTTGGCTACTACTGGCCTCTAATGGGTAGATAGAGGCCAGGATTGCTGTGAAACATCCTACCATGTGCAGGAAAGTTACCTACAACTGTGATCTGGCCCCAATGGCAGTAGGGCTGAGGTTCTAGACTGTAAAGTTTTCGAGGTAGGGATTATGTCTTATTTATCTCTTCATCTCCAGTACCTCACGTATTGTCTGGTACATAATAGAAACTTAAGAATTGCTTATTTAATGAGTAAATAAATGCATGAAGGGCACAAATGAATGAGTGAATGAATAGCAAACACTAAATTTTTGGATCCTCTACAAATCTCAGTTGGTTTTGCTTGTTCTGGTTAGTATAAAGTTAAGTGTGGTAGTTGAGCAGAATACTTATTACAGGGATACAGATACTGGGAAAACTCTTAAAATTCATGTATTTTATGAAGGAGAGGGGGGAACTAAAATAGCAAAATATTTGCAATCAGCAAGCCTTTGCCATCCCCCCCAACAAATAGAGAGTGTCACAGCCTAGGAAAGACTTTTCTTGGCTGTGCTGGAAGAACAAAGTGTGCTACTGGATACTCTATTCAATAATTAAAAAGTTTCACTATAGATGATTCTATGTGCACGTAGCATCTGTTTTCAATAATGGGAGTTGGTAGTGAAATTATGATCCACATGGCACGTGTGTGCCCCTGAATGGTTGGGTTGTGTGAAGAGCATCTCCCAAAACAAACCCCGAATGAGAGAAATAGTTCAGAATGGTGGTTGCATCAGTGGCAAAGCTGTGATAAGCAGTATGTAATTGATGCAGCGACTCTGAAGTGGCTTTATTCTCAGATGGAGTTATCAGGTATTTATGTCCCCAAGGTCACATCTCACGCCTACGTGTCCACATTGCCCACTCTTAGCTGGTTTCCAGAATTTTCTTCATCGTGCTTCTTTCTGGCATTTTTAGATCTTCTTGAAAATATTTGACATTCCAGTTGATCCTTCACTAAATTGACATGAGTGAAGAAAAGAAAAAAATATTTAAATTCAGAATTATTCAGATTCAGAATTATGTGAAATTATTAGGAAATTTTCTGGCTTCCTAAGCGGTGCTTTACCTGAAAGAATAAACTTGGTTATGAGAGATATATTCTTATGTGAGGATTACTATTTTAAGAGTAGGTCTTCTACTGATATATGGTGGGTAATCCAGGACATATTTTTAGATTATTGCTAATAAATGTATTACAACTTGGCTGTGGAATGAAGAAATTTGCAAGTACTTATTTTACGGTATCCCTAGAAATTAATGACCACCATTTCCTTTTCACAAGAGAGCAATATTTGCTGGGAAGAAATAATTTTGTCCGTGAAAGCTCATATCAGATCAGCAACAGAGTGAGAAAGGAAGCATCCAAGAATGGAAGGGAATCCCAGCCAATTGCCTGCTCATCCCTTGCTAGCCCCTCTGTGATTTCTGATCCTCAAACAACTCCAGAGAGGTCTCCTAGGGAAGATATTTATCCTTTGTTTAAAGGATAATGAAAATTAAGCATGGAGAGTCTGATTTACTTGCCTTAAGCTGTGCAAGTATAATTTGAGCTTGAACGCCCGTATATGGAAAAATTCCCTCTACCAACCTCCTGCCTTCTCATAAGCAAATAGAGAAGCTGGTGGTTCTCTACCCAGGTTGCAAATTACCATCACTTGAGGAACCATTAAAGAACACTGGTGTTCTAGTCCAATGTCTGATATAATTGAATTGAGGGTAGAGACCCACAAATCAGTTCTGTTTCATACTCCCTGGGTGATTCTAAATTGTTACAAATGTTGAGAATCACTGGCCTAGCCCCTAATCTTCCTGAAATGTGTTTTACTCTTTGCATCCGAGCAAGTTTATTTATTTTGGACTGTTTCATGGTACATTTACAGAAAATTTTCAAAGAATTAAGTATTCAATAATTTGAGTGACACAGAGAAACTTTATTATTTTCCATAATAAGGCAGGATTTTTTTTTATTAACACAGCTCTATTACATGGGGTTTGCAATTTAAGCTCAGAGAGTTAATCAAAAGGTTAGCAGTGTGAAGGGTAGAACATCTTTTTTTTTTTTTTTTCAATTCATTATATCATATCTTTGGAATCAGTTACCAGTGGCCTGGCTCATCAATGGAGAATTCTTGAGGCAACTGCAAAACCACACACAGCTGATGAGGGCCATGAGCCAGTTAGTCCTGGCCCCAGGCCATGTAAACCCTTAGGTCAGAGGTGACTCTTCAGTTTATTGCATTCATTTGAAAAATACATTTCTTATACTTGAATGCCTTTGTTTGTGTTTTTCCCTCTAGGTTGAAATGTTTGAAAGCCATATTGTGATGTGTCTCATTTTGAAGTGTAAATCCAATCATAATGTGTTCTTCTATGATGAATGGTCCCATGGTCTTCCTGAACATGGAATCTCCATGTCCCCTGCTTTTCTTCACATGACTTCTTACCATCATCCGTGGCACCTGCTCTTCTTTATTTTCTAAGCTTCTACTCCCACCCTATCTCTTTTTGTCTTCTTCTGCATAGTTTCCCTGTCTCCCTACCCACATCTTAGGTCTGCTAGGGATTTATGATGTCACCTGTGAGTTTTAGTCATCCTCAGTGTGGTCTGCAGGACTAAAGACTAAAGAGTTATCCCTGAACTAAGACATCAAGTTCCTTCTATTTTACAGTCAATAGTTATACTTATTAAGGGAGATGTATATCTGAGATTGAGATTTTAGAAACAAACTGCATAAAACTGCAACTTAAGAAAAGTAAAGTTATGCCTCAAAACAAATGTGCCATAAACTAACCTTTGAAAGGAATCCAACTTAATGTGTCCATCCTATAAAGAGAAACCCTAAACTAAATGTGTCTATTAAATACTGAAAATATATTAGTCAGGGGATGTGTAATAAAATGAACTAAGGCAAGTCTAACCCATACATTTATTGAAAATGGAAATGTTAACATTTCCAAGGGCTTTATTTTTCTAGTAAAAGATAATATAGTTCTTTAGTGTGAAAACTGAAATATTATAATGAGTCAATAAATTCGAATTACAGAGTTCTTTGCATATATTATTCCATTTAAATCCACAGCCAATTTATAGTCCTTATTTTGCCTTGGGATCTTTGAGACCTGTCAAAAAGGTCGGAAATAGATGCATGTACATCTATCTTGGGCACACTTTACCTCCTTAATCTTTAATTTCCGCACCTGCCATCTGAAGTTTCCTGATATATTTTAATGTTTTATGGCATATGGCAGACATGCATTATTTGATTGAAGTTTATATAACAGAATCTCTTTTCTACATTGTCAGTGTTGTTATTGTTATTATGATTATTATTTTTTGAACCTAGGTCAATGGTGCTGAAATTAGCTCTAACTACTGGTTGTAAAGGTCCTGGGAAAGACCTTGTTGAAATGCAATCTCAAAGGGTGTAAAGGACCAGAAGGACTAGATGTATGGCTGTAACATGCCACCAAAATGCGTGTGTCTTTGGTTGTGCTATCGTTTCAGAATTTCTAGCAGCGCTTTTTCCTAAAATTGCTTGGTTATCATTTGTATAAAGATGCATTGGATATCATTTGTATAAAGATTCACAGCTACATGGTGTCCATAAATGATGGGTCACATTTAAAAAAAAAATCTTTTAGAAACTACTGCAAATGAATAGTTCACTATGACCTCATTGGCTGTACTTGACTCAAATTAATATACAGGTAAGGGTGAGGTGTGAGAGGAGAATAAGCCACCTCTACAGTAGTCACATGGGGGTGTTAGACAGTTTTGTTCCTTTTAAATATATGGCCCCTGCATGTGTGGCCTATAGGGAAGAAGGAGGCTAGAACATGGATGGACATGGCTGGCAACTGGAAGTTGTGCACACAGCAGATGTTATCTGATGGTAAAGCTTTGTGGAGAAATTAGCATATAGTCTGGAAGTTATAGTTTAGTTTGCATTTTGATGGGTAGAGGTGCAAGAAGGAAGACAATAGTGAGAATAGCAAAACCAGACACTGAATACAAAGTCAGGGAGGTGAAAAGTCCTTATTAATTGCTCACTTGGGGCATGGGATACCTATGAACAGGTTGCGCTGAGAAATGAGATTGGGAAAGTTGCTGTTGATGACTGTGTTCCCAGGTATCATGGGAGATGATGTGTTATTTCTCTGCTAGTCGAAATTTGGGAGACAATTTTTGGTATGAAATCAAAGGCTTTAAAGAGTTCACCTGGGGTTTAGGGATCACCTGGTCCAACTTTGTCTTTTCACAGATGGAAGTATCTATGTGTACTAGTCATGAGCAGAGTGTTGGAATTCAGGGGTGGAAGGAAAGCAGACTTTTAATATTTGGCTCCACATATGGACAACTCTGTGAACTTGAGTGAATTACCCACCTTTCCTAAGCTTCCTTTTCCACATCTGCAAATCAGAAAAGAAAAGGCTGTTGTAAGAATAAGGGAAACCATGTATATAGTGCTTAGCTTAGTGGTTGAAATATAGTAAATGCCCCTAAAACATTTTAGTTATTATTACTGTTGGTATTATTGTTATTACTTGTGACTTCAAAGCTACCATCTCTCATTCTTCCTTGCTGTGTTTTTACTAGAATTGCATGAGTTGACTAGAGTCAGTGGTCAACTGTCCTGACCTCAGGATAATTTGGTTAACTGCAGAGTCCAAGGGGCGGAAACTCCCCCAGACATTGGCAGGCAGTGCTTGTAAGAATTGGTTACCTGTGCCACTCTTCCTGTAATAATTTCTGTTCTGCATAGGGTTGTAGCACTCTGGCCAGATGTATTATGTGGTAAGAATGGGATTGGTAGGAATAACATAGAGGTAGGTAGATTTTATCCCTAGACTCTCTCCCTTTTGAATGTTGCTGACATCCGTATTTTCTAGAAATCTTAATCAGCCTTAAATCCAAAAGAATAAGGCAAACACTTTTCTTTTTTTCCAGTCATTAAAGTGCTTTTATTAAGTCATCAGATGAGTACTTTCTAAGGGAAAAATAGTTTATGTGTGGTTTGGACACTAAGCATTGACTCAGCATCAGTCTTGTGAAGTAGAAGGCCAAGCTACGCCTGCTGACACACAAGTAATAATAATGGAAAAAATAAAGAGCGTCCCAAGTTTGCTAAATGAAGCCATACGTTTGGAAGAGCACAATACACCAAACTCTTATATGCTCCTTTTTTTCTTCCAAGGTTATTCTCTTCGTTGCCCACCAGCATTATATTTTTTCCTTCCAATGCACATATTTTCCCAAGTTCTACTGTTGCCATAGGCTTCTCCCATGTGTTCTATATTTTTGTACAGTGCTAGTCACAGTTAGGTAATATTAAGCAATACTTAGGAAAGTGAGCCATTGGAAATGACTTTGGAGGCTAGGAATTTCATAGAGGCTATATGTAGTTGTTCTTCCTACTTTAGGGATTAATTACATTTATAATACAAACAATGACTGCAATATAAGCTCTGAGAGACTGACTCACTAAGGCAACAAGACAGGTTTCAGAAAACGGATCCCTTGCCATTGACGCACATGAGAGAAGTTTATAAAAAAGGCAGTAATCTGAGAAATTTAATTGCCATGTAGCAGTTCACATGAAACTGATACTATCAGTACGTGGATCATAATGAAATATTCTGTGATTACATTCCAGTTTCAAAAGAGTTGTGTTGCACAACCAGGTGTTTTGGTTTCTTGAAATGAAGGAACAGGAAATCAGCGTTCAGTTCTTTGGGGTAGTTTCCCTCCTCTGGGAAGTTGTTCTGCAGACCTAGAAAATGAGTTAAAGATGAGAAGACAAATTTAGGTGATGATAAAGCAAGGAAGAAATATCTGTCTGCCGTGTGTCACTTTAGTGATGTCGGAGCCTTTCATCCTTCAGCCTCGTGTTCTTCCATTTGGAGCAGGGGGTACTGCTGTAGGCCAGTGCTCTGGGGGTGTACTTAGAATCCCTACAGATAGGGGCTGGGAGAGCAAAGCAACCCTGGTGGACTTCAACTAGGACAAGGCCATGTTTCCTATGAGATTTTAATGGATTTTAAACAAAGTGTCCTTTGGAAACAATATTTTGTAACCAGTGACCTGCTAGATGATTTCTGGGCCCTTCGCAGCATTAACATCATTTGACTGTGTTTTCAGCAAGAGGAAAGGAAGATAAATAAAAAAACAAAGAAATCCGATTCAGTTAGTAATCCCTAAAATAAGCCCCCTTGCATGACTTTTTTTCTTCAAAGATTTATTTATATTTGTTGTCTTGAAAGCAGAATGTATTGGTTGCAAAAAGGTGAAGCAAAGATTTCATAGATCCAGGCCTTCTTTTACAGATTCTCTTCTCTGCCTCTCTCAGTGTGACATTTTTAGTGACAAGCTGCTGAAGCAAATGCCCGTTTTTTTTAAGTTTCATCATTCATTCTTGTTCCTTGGCTTTCCCAAGTAATAAGCTCCATTTCCTAAGCCAAGATTGGGATCGTTCTACCAGTGAATAGACTTGTTACTTGGGAAATCATGAAAGCTGAGACTTATGCTCACAGATGCTTACATACATATAAATGAAAAAAAAAAAAGAAAATGAATTACACACTCATCCAACTTCCTTTCTACTCTCAGTACATAATTATAGTTGATGGGCAAGTGGTGCAAGTGTTTGTGTGTTTGTGTGTGTCATGGAAAGAAAAGCAGGAGGAAATGGGAGATAAGTTAGAGTGCTTGGAAAGTCGTGGAATTCTGTGTTTGCGTTGCATAGATGATGCACATAGACTGACATTATTGTGAAGCCTTGCTCACTCACAGCTTTCCTCAAAGTGAATTGGTGCAGCTTTTCCATTTCAGTGTTGCGCATACAGTGTGCCCTGCGTAATCTTGCCGAAAAGGAAAACCAAATCCACTCACCTAACATAAACACAAGGAAGGCTTCTCAGCGGAGCATGTGCCATCAGAATCTGTCTCATCGCACCCCCACTGCCAAGGGACAATCGACAACTGTCTATGAAAAGTTTCAAGGAAAGGGGACTTTGCTCTTATTTTAGAAAATCTGCCTTTTCAATATTCAGGCTATGCTTACTGTCTTGACTTCCTATATGCTTGTAAAGAACCGTCCTCATTTACTGTTGCAGCTGGTGCTGCATAGCTCTTGCTGTAGACTCGGCCAGTTCTTTAACCGTGAGAACATAACTTCTTGTTGTGATTCAAATACCTTTCTGTCATAGGCTAGCTGGTTTTGCTTTATAGTTGGTCTTACTCTGATCTTGTTTCCAGTGCTCCTAAATTAGGTTCTTTTTACTTTATCTCTTTTATCTAAACTTCTATCTTAGTTTGTCCTTATCCATAGGCCATATGTTCAAAACCCCCAGTGAGTGACTGAAACTGTGGATAGTATCAAACCCTATATATACCATGTTTTTTTCCTGTACAAAATTCCTATGATAAACTTTAATTCATAATTTAGACACCATAAGGATTAATGACAGAAACTAATAATGAAATAGCACAATTATAACAGTATACTGTAATAAAAGTTATGTGAATGTGGCTTCTCTTGTGTGCACTCAAAATACTCACTGCCCTGTACTCAATCTTCCTTTTTTTTTTTTTTTTTTTTGATTTATTTATTTTGGAGACAGGGAGAGAGGGAGAGTGCGGGGGGAGGGGCAGAGGGAGAGGGAGAGAGAGTCCTAAGCTGACTCCGTGCTGAGTGCTGAGCCTGATGTGGGGCTCAGTCTCAGGACCCTGAGATCATGACCTGGGGCGAACCAAGAGTCAGACACTTAACCAACTGTGCCAGCCAGGCACCTCTCAATCTTCTTCTTGTGATGATGTAAGATGAGAAAATGTCCATGTGATGAGATGAAGTGAATGATGCAGGCATTGTGACAAAGCTTCAGGCTACTGTGGACCTTCTGATGAGATGCGAGAAGGGGGATTATGTGCTTCCAGACCAAGGCTGGCTGTAAGTAACTGAAACTGTGGGAAGCAAAACTACAGGGAAAGGGAGGCTGTACTTAGAGAGGCAGTATGAGGTGTAGAAGGAAAATCTTGGATTTGAGTATTGATTGATTGTTCCCCTCCTTAGTTGTGTAATCTGGAGCAAGTCACAAGATTTCTCCCCTAAACTTCCTTGTATGTGAAATGGGCTAGCATCTAGTTTGTTCTTCTAGCACGTTTGAGTTGTCATAAGGAGATAACTCCATAGCAGTTACCAAATTATTGTTGTTACTATTATTTCACTGCTAGTAACTGAGTTGTTCTTATTTTTCTTTTCTCCAATGTTAATTTGCTGTCCAGGAAATTTTCCGAGAGGGTGATAGATCTATGCTCTTGCCAGTCTTCTGGAAATCTAACCCCATGAGCCCTAATTACTGTGACTAGAGCTTGATTCTGATGCAAGACTTCCCAGCATTGAAAATCTGCCTTGTCAGGTCTCTGTCTGCCCCAGGCTCACATTGTACTTTGCCTGCTTCATTTTTCATGTATGGATTTCCTCTACTAGAGTCTGGACTCCATAGAGGAGACAATTGCTATGTATATACATCTGTACCTTCATACTTCAGCACAATATTTGAATAAAGATCTGTTAAGTAAATTGCTTATTGTATGTCATAAGGTATAATATGCCACTTATTTAATAGACTTTTTGATATCTTAGTGTCATGGACTGAATTGTGTCCCGCCATAAAGATATGTTGAAGTTCTAACTCCTAGTACCTCAGAATGTGACTTTATTTGGAAATAGGGTTGTTGCAGGCATAATTATCTAAGTTTAGAGGAGGTCATACTGGAGTAGAGTGGACCTCTACTCCAGTATGCCTGGCGTCCTCATAGAAGAGGGAAATTTGGATACAGGCACAGGCAACGAAGAGAACTCTATGTGATAGCAAAGACAGAGATTGAAGTTATGCTGCCACAAGCCAAGAACACAAGGAACGAAATCCAGCCACCAAGCCAGGAAGAAGCAAGGAAGCTTCTCTCTTAGAAGCTTCAGGGAGCACATGGCCCTGCCAACACATTGATTTCAGACTTCCTCATCTCAAGAACTGTGGGAGAATAAGTTTCAGTTGTTTTAAGCCACCCAATTTGTGGTAATTTGTTACAGATCCCTAGGAAATGAATACAGCCAGGTTTTGACAAAGCTCTAGGATCAACAGCCAACAAGATAAACATGTCTCTGTCCTCATGGAGCTTTGCACTAGACACCTTCCCTTTACTGCTGCACGTCCATGCTTTACCCTTCCCCTCCCTGCTTCAGCCTTGAAGCTGACCACTATGGATTGGATCAGAAAGTCTCCTGTCTTCCTATTTCCTCGTTGCAGTGGGTCAGTGCATGGGGCACAGGCAGAGATCAGAGGGAGGCAGAGGAGTGAAGGCGCAGTGTTTGGTCACCATGGACTGGCCCCCCCCCTCTACTGAAGTCCCCCGGCAGATAGCTTGTTCCGTAGTCACTCATTCTAGGTTCTGGGAACCTTGCTCTGCTCTTCTTCGTTTAGATCTGGGAGTGGTCAGAGCTCTCCACTCCCGTTACTCCAAAGACATTGCACTGCCATTTTTTGGTTTTGCCTCTACCTTTAGAAATAATTCTTTTATTAAACTCACCTAAAAGTCTCCAGTGCATTGTTTCTTACTTAGAGTCTGGCTGAACTAGTCCTTGAAGAAGACACACATTGAACATGTAAGCATGTTTTTAAATGGACAATTTAAAATTAGTTAATAATATTAATGTTTATTTAATTACTATTCTACTAAAGGAATAAATCACTGCATTTTATCTTTGTTCAACAATCTAAATGAGAGTTAAAAAATAAGTTACTTTAGTGTAGAATTTTGTTCAGTTAGCAACATAGTGGAGGAAAAACTGCTTTAAAGATTACAGTGTCAGATAGCGATGGAACAAATGGGAAGTCTTGAGTAGAAAATGTCATCTTGGTGTTGATTGATTCCATGTGGCGTTGGACTTTTCTGGCACTGGGGAGATTACTACTGTATATGGCTTACATATGATTGGTGTGTAATGCTAGAATGCAGCTTCCTTCTTTCTCTTAAGTGCTCTTGGCATTGTGATTCAGGAGTGACAACTTGAATCTTTGGCACATAGGATTGTCAAATTTCTATTTGTCCAAGAAGTAACGCATGTTGTAAAAACAGACTCTTTTTTTTTTTTCAACCCAGGAGCCCAAAAGTAGATTGTATTTTGGGCTTAAAGAATTTATACTCTGAGAAACAAACTGAGGGCTTCAGAGGGGAGGGTGGTGGGGGAATGGGATAGGCTGGTGATGGGTAGTAAGGAGGGCACGTATTGCATGGTGCACTGGGTATTATACGCAACTAATGAATCATCGAACTTTACATCAAAAACCAGGGATGTAATGTATGGTGACTAACATAATATAATAAAAATATTATTATAATAAAAATTTAAAAAAGTATTTATACTCTTATGTCATTGGTTATTTTGTATTCTTACACATCTAATAATGCTTTTCCTTAATGCATACATTCTCAATAAAAGTTAAGATTTCGATTGTGTTCTGGGGAATACTCAACATATTTTAAAGATAGCATTTTATAAAAACCTTTACAGTGAAGTATCTGTTCTTCTAAGGTCTTCTGTATACAGCCAAGTGAGACTTGGTGGATTTAGCTGAAAATAATACAGCAGTCCCTTCTCAATACCTAAGGTGAGATTTCTGTAAACCTTATGTGAGAAACTTTCAATACAATGGGGAGAAATAGAGGTAGGGTAATGAAATCATGAGTAAAACTGTGGAAATTCTGGAGAGTATAATTTATGTCTGTCAAAGTAGAACCATGACAACAGCATACTGAGTGTTGTACAATTACATGTGCCTTCATTTGGTGATTAATGGCATAGAAAGGGTACATATACATACACATCCTTTAGTTATTGGTAACTTTTCAATGTCTCCTTTTTTTCATATATTAAACATAGTTCTATAATGTTTGATGTTGTTTATATCCAGTACATAATTTTTCCCGTGTTGGTCTGCCATCTCCATTTCCAAGGAAGGCCTTTCTGATTTTATGACTTGGGATTATTTTTCATCACTTTGGTTTCACAGTATTTCTGCAGACATTCACGTGCATGCCCAAGTTGGAAAACAAGCTGGGGATAGTCTTTATTTCTCAGCCTCCGTTTCCCAGTGCAGGGCTGAGTGGTGTGAATTCCGAACATGATAACTGCATAATAAAGCCCCTTCCCACCCATAACCTCAGGGATATTTCCACCCATAAACCAAAAAGTACAGTTGCAATACTCGGGGTCAGTCTCCCTCCGCTCCTTTTCGCTCTCCTACTGTTTTATGGCATTCTTTCTTTTTTTCCCCTCTACCTTATGATGTATTGCTTCTTTCTTTTCCTAACTTCTGGTTTCCTATTTCTCTAATTATCTGCATCAGGAAGGATCTTAAATCCATGTGCACAGAAACCAAAACTCCCCTGAGGACACAGTGTACAGAGTAAATCCATCTGTACTAAAATTTCACACAAGGAGAACTTGAGATTGGACAAGAGTGATTATTCTCCACATTTTTAGTGAGGTCTCCTTGCCTTTGCTCATGATCTTGCCTCTTCCCAGAACAGCCTTTTCACTCTTTGCCATCTGGGAAATGTGTATTCATCCCTTAAACCCCAAGCCAGATGCCACTTCCTCTAGGGAAACTTTTCCAGCTCTATCAGGCAGAATTAGCCAACTCCTCTGTGGCCACACTTTTGTTAGAGTAAGAGCATGCTTTCTTTTCAACACCTACTATGTGCTTGGCACTTACCACATTGTATCAGTACATGCTTGCTTGCCTACCTCACCTACGTAACTTTGAACTTGTCCAAAGCAATGATATTTTTGCTTTTTTGTATCTACCTCAGGGCTCCAGATGCTGGCATCTGGCATGGAGTAAGAATAAATGTTGAATAAATGATGTGTGACTATTTGAATGAGTTCATTAAATGAATTAGTGACACTCTTCAGTAGTTGGATCTCAAAACGAATGTACTGAATGTACATATTATTAATGATTAATAATATATAACATTATGGTAATAATACATTGTTTATTAAGATATTACCGACAGTACATATTTTTATAAGTGCTAATTCTTGTGTTACTCCTATTGAATATATTTTCATCTTTAGGTTTTATTAGCTGGATTGCACATTCTGTGCAAATAGGGAATGTGCCTCTCATTCTCATCATCATACACCCAGCTTCAGATACCTGATGCTGCCTCATAGAATTTATGAATAAAGGATAAAAGGCAACAATGTAGGATGGAAATAAGTCAATCTTTGACCTTTTTATTCAAATTTTCTTAATGGAGACAAGCACTTTGAATCTGATTATTTTTTCTACCCTGGCTGCATCGCTCAGCTCTGTATTCCTTTCGTAAGTGACTGGACGGGGGAAAGGTGAATGTATGGACAGCAAGTGGAGTTATAACCAATTCAGAGTCAATCATGAGACTGTTGTTGGGAAAATTCCACTCAATCCATCAGGAACAAATAGCTTGAAACGAAGGTGAACGCGGGGATGGCACTGATGTGCACATTTACAAACGGCCTCATGCCGCCGCAGGCATCCACTGACTTTCAGGCCAACGATTGCTTCGCCCTTCCTTATCCCTAACTTTGTTTTTGAAGGAAAAGGGAGATTCTGCTGAGAGGGAGAATGTATTTTCTCACTCTGAGTACTTGTCTTTGTTGCTCCTGTTAAAATTATAATAACTGATAAAATCCCAGTGATTGGTGATGGTGATATTTTTGGTCTGCTATCTGCAGCTACAAACACTGCGTGCATTAAGGAAACACGTGGACAAACAAAACAGCACATGCTGTCCCCACAGCCAGTCACACAGAATGCTCATGTGTGCATCTGGTGCCTATTAATTTTCTTCCTGCCATTTACATCATTCTTTTGAAGACGCTCCAGCAGTCTATTGCTTTGCCCAACTGTTTATAATGTCTATAAATCAGGAACTTGAACCAAATGAAATGTCTAGGCTGTGTTTGCAAAATATTTGGATGTTCTGGTTTTATTTTCCTAGCTTTAGAAAACATATAGATTAAACTTTGATGGAAGCTGATTTTCTACTTACTCATTTTTTGGAAATTGATTCCTTTTTCGGCCAATGAGTAGGTTCAAACCATGTTTTGGTGTATTGCTCAGTTTGTTTTTAAGTTCCTGCTGTAAATGTAGGCAATTTTTCTTTTTAAAGAGTCTTAGGAATAGACAAAACAAATAAAACAAAACCAAACCCTACTGGCTACATTCTTAGAAATCAGGTAGAAGTGCCCGGTGAACAGGGCCACCTTGTAAGCACCTGTTTTTAACATTCAGCTGTGACTTTTTAACAACAGTTACAATTCAACAATTGAACTTTGTTCAGATTTGAGGTCTCAGTGAGCTGAATTCGGAATACGGGAATTTCTATTAGAAACCCTGGTAAAGTGGACAACTGGGGAAGGAATCCAAAATTTCATGTTTGATTTATTGATTGTGTGCGTCAACAGCGTGCTTTTAATTTGCAGTCACATAAAAATACTCAGAATCTGAGCTCAGGTCAATTATGAGTCTATATTTTGTATCAGACGTTGTATCCAGTCCTTTCTCTTTATGTTCCGGTCACAGTTTTATAGAGGGATGTGGTAAACAAGAAATTAGAGCTAACAACAGGAGTGAATCAGTTACATAAAATGTTCATGAGATGCAGTGAATAACACAACCTTTGTTCCCCCTCTTTTCCCAGCAATTGAAGGTGAATGGACTGGTTGTCTCAACTTGATACCTAGGCAGGTCTACACGATGTGATTACAAGTTGAATTGCCAATGGCAATTTTGACTTATATCTTTTTCATGCGACTTGGTTCTTATGTAGGTATATACCCAAAGAGCATGTATGTGTTTTTAGGTGGTGCTAACAAGGATGCTAACTGTATTGTTTAAACCAAAAGTTGCTGATTAATCCCATTTGCGTTTGCATAGAGCTAAACAGTTTACAAAATACTTTCACCTCTGACTCATTTTAGTGGAAGAATAAGGATTATTAGACTCATTTAGATTGGCACTCCAAGGATCAACACCATCCATTGACTCATGACCAGGCGTAAAAGAAACACAAGATGTATTCCAACACCTAGATCCCAGTCCTGTTTTTTGAATGTCTGAAAACACACTCATTGCATAAAATACATAAACTTAAGTTATGTGTACCTGTTAAGAAGTAGTTTTTAAAACTTGGGCTTCTGTGTCTTACCAGCAAAATGGAATTTGAAAATAATCACCACAAAGCAACAAAAGATCCTGACACGCCTTTAAAATCTTGAAAGCAGAACATCATTCTCTCCACAAGACATTTTGTGTACTATGCATGAAACATTTTCTTAGGGACAATACCAAGCATTTGGCAATCTGGAGATGGTGGATACTACCCCTGACTATTTAGTTCATTCAAAACCATCCCATTCAGTGAACAGAATCAGTCAAACCGTTTGGTTTCTTAGGAACAAACCAGTTAGCTAAAATAGATTCTCCCAAACTGATGTTCCAGTGAATACTGGCTCTTGGAAAAATGGCCTTAGGTATGTCAAGAACGATTTGTGCAAGGTCCAACAATCTAGGAGGAGGATGCAAATAGATTCCCTTCCTGGAGATTTAAATGACATTAGTTCTGAAGTAAAAAAAACTTGTTAAATTTTTTCCTAGTTTCTCTCAAATTTATTGGGATACATACACACATAAATATATGTACTTATATATAAGAATATTTATTAATTATTAATTATTTGTTTATTAACACATGATAAATAACTTGAGGAACCATGTTTGGGAAATGTTGGAAAATGGTTAATTTTTACTAATTGCTTTAACTTTGCATTATCATAGCATTTTATAAGATTTAAGACTTTTACTATGTTAAATGATTTCTAAATACTACTGTGCAACAATTAAATGAGACACTTAAAATCTAAATGAAACAAGGGTTCAAGGTACAATACAAAATCTTTTTTTTTTTTCATGCCCATGGTTTGGCATATGATTTTATTCCAGTCCTCCAAAGAAGAACCTTCAAGGTCTGAATTTATTGACTTAACTACAACCTGGAAATCTCGTCCTCTGCCATCTGCACCCATCTGCCTCTTCAACTTGTTTCTTTTTCTTTTCTCTTTCTTTCTCTCTTTTTTCTCTCTTTGTTTCCCTCTTTCTTTCCTCCTCCCTCCCTCCCTTTCTTTCTTCTTTCCATAGTTGAACTCAACACCACCAATTAGCCAGATATAATGGACATCTGTGTAGACTACTTCATCCAAAAACAGCAAAATGCACATTTTTCTCAGGCTCACGTGGAACACTCACCAAGATAAACCACATTCTGGTCCATAAGATGCAACTTAAATTTAAAAGAATAGAAATCATACAATGTCTGCTCTCAGATCAACTTGTTTTTTTGGTCACATGATCATATTTTAGAGTCATATTTTTTCTTTATCTTTGGTGAGATCTAAATTCTTTTAAAGCTACTACTACTGGGGTCCTTGTGTCCATTAGACCCTCAAGTGGTAGGTGACAAGCCCCAAAGCAGCTCCAGGTCATTGCCAAGTTAAGATTCAGAGGCACAGCCATCCAGCAGCTCTCAAGGGCAGCTCCTCCACAGAAAAGTTGTCCTTGTTTATTGTGCAGAGGATGGCTGACTCATGGTGCTCCATGCTTTGTGCCCTGGCTTTTATTCCTTGACCTGTGACTCAGTTCCTCCATTCTATCTCCACCTTTAGCTTCATTTCTCCCAGCTGTGACCTGTGGTCCTGGTTTCATCTCTGGCTTCCAAGTTGAGTTATTGTTTTTTTGAAACACTTTTTCCATTTTTCTGCTTCTGGCTTATTGCTGATATGTCTTTAATGCTTTGTCCTCTGCCCTTGACCATGACTCTGACTAACTGGAAATTGCCGATCAAGGCCTGTGGCTACCACCTTGAGTGCTCTGACTCTTACAGTCCTGGCACCACAATGACTTCATCTGTGCTGTCACAACGTGGTATTTTTCCCTTTTTGAATTATTACTGCTCATGTTCCCCCTACTCCTGATTTACTTGCTATTTGTTAAACAGTGCTTTCTCTAGTGAACAAAGCCTTCATAGTGCACAAAATTAAACTAGGTTTAGGAGATTCTAAAAATTAGGGATTATCCTGAAATAGAACTAAGATCTGCACGAACACTGTTAAGTTTCAGTGAACCACTGGGCTCCTCGTAGGTGTTCTTGGGTTCTTTATTAAAGTATGTTGCAAATCTTTCATCATCTCTGGTCTAGATCTGCCTGGTTTCAAGGGGGCAGATCATAAAAGATCAGAAGATAAGAAGCAAATACTTGTCATTAAGGAGTAGGAAATGCCGACATTACAAAATGCTTACGTAAGCCAAAGCTTGGTAGGGGGAGAAGGGTGACAAGAGATCCAGAAATGCAAGAAAGGACATGCTTCCTCTCCTCGTTCTTTCTTTTCCTCTTTCTCTTTACTCTCAATATTATACATTTCTAATGAGCAAAAATAGGATAAATACACTTAGGGGAGAGATAAAGTAGCAATGATCAAGTAATGTCCCCAGGAATATTTCTATTTTGCTTCCTGTGCTGTATATGCTATATAAGGATGGAGAGAGATCACTAAGACATGTTATTTATTAATGAGCTAATCCACAATAAAAACTGTCCCAGGAATTCATGAGCACATTTGTGTTTCTCCAGTGTAAGTAGTAGAAGAGATGGCTCTATGAAGGGAGGAAGACAGAAAGCTAAATGCTGAAATGTTGTGATTGCACTAAGCTCTGTCACCACCAATCCTTTCCCTTGATCATCTCTCACCCACTCTCCTCCTGATCCTCCAGCAGGAAAACACCTGTGGCCTATAAGGATGTGTCCCACCTGGTCTCCCTCGGCCTAGTGCACAGAGCTTTTGAATGGGGGAAAATCCTGGAAACATTTATAATTGCTGATATCTCAAAGTCTAAGACAATAAAAAGAAAGCAGGGCCTCTGCTTCACAAAATATAAGAGGCAGGCATAGTTTCCATGCCAGACTGTAGTGGAAACAGACAAGGGCAAAAACATATATAATCCTTCTTTTTCGAAGCGATTTTAACAAGAATGGAAACAGATCACGAAATCCTACTTAGTACATTTTATTCCTGAAATAGGTTTTCAATATTTCTATTTTCTACCACTTTCCAGACTTTTGTATGGTGGACAAAATGTGAGTCATAATGGACTACTGTATAACGTTTCACTTCACAAAACATTTATATAGCCATAATGGCTTTCAGACTTTGAATGATGCTAGTGGGACATTCTGCCCTGACTCTCACCCTTCTGTGGTCTCCTGTCCACATGTCACCCAGACCTTGCCAGGAGAAATAATAGTCCAGGGATTGCTATTGGCCCAAATAGGACCAACCAAGGTAATTTTTTTCAGTTAACATATCAACCTGTGGAGAGAAACTTTCTCTTCCATTTGGGAGGATATGAAGCTGGGTTGCTGGCAAACATGTCTTCTGCTAGACGGGGAGAAGCTGCTTGCAGAAAGAAGCCAGTCAAAGACAGAGCTGGGAGATGGATGGGGGGAGGCATTTGGTTTCTGTATTTCTTCTACCATCTAATGAATTGTACCAATGGTATCCTCAGCTATAGGAACTATGAATTCCCCTTAAACTTGTGACTATTTCAATAGGACATGAATTGCTTTCAACAAAAGGGTCCTAATATAAATAATAAATTTAAGAAAATGTTGAGCTCAGCTCACCTGACCATATTTGTGTGTGGGAATGAGGGGGGAGATGTAGAGTATGACCTCGGAGCATGTCCCAACACTCATTCATATATATATATATATTTGGACATATGAACTCATTTGGGTTTGCGCCCCTCTGTAAGCAGGACTTGAGACATGTTTGTCTTTATGCCCCAGGGCCTAATACCATCGGGCACAGGATGAATGCTCAATTAATGCTTAATGAGTAAATGAATTGAAGAATGAAAAAAGAACATTCTTGCACCTATAGTCTGGTTTGATGACACTGGATTCTTGAAAAGAAAAGATCTAAGGTACATTTTGCAAAGAAGCTCCCTGTTTCTTCTGTTAAAACCCAGAAACTAGTCCTTTGAGGGGGTGTGTAAGGAGGCTGACAATTTACTTGTGACTTTACCCAATTCTCAATGTGAAGAATCTGGCTTTAGTGGCAGTCAGGTGATTTTTATTTTGAAACTGAGTCTTAATTTTACCTGAAGTGGTTCTTATGAGAATTAGGGGAAAAATACATAGACCACTTATGGCCTGTTACTTTTCTACCTTTTCCCCTTCTCTCAGTTTGCAGATATCTTTGTCTCTTTCCAAATGTTTGATTTTGAAATGTGTGGGTGGGCGAGGCAAGGTGCTGAGGACACAATGACTGCATATCGTTATAGCCTATCTACTTTCCTCCGTGTAGTGGAGGCCTCTGTTCCTAACATCTGTGAGCTTCTTCTTTAGAATTGTGCCAACAAAACTGCTTTAGAATTGGGCCAATAATTAGAATGTGCTTCTCTTTCTCCTCCTCCTATGACTTGTATGATGGGTATGCACTGAGCTCCCGTGCTGTCTGACTTCTGGTTAAACAAAGCCAAAGGGAATTTCCAGTGAGAGATTTAAGATGGCAGAAGACAGAGGACCAAGGCTGATTCCCCTTGCTGTCTCACTGCTGGGGTGCAGGATAGGACTGTTTTCTCACTTTGACTGTAGGCTACCAATCTCTAAGCAAGCAGTCTCTTTTACACCCACCACTGAAGTGACAGCTTGCTGGGATCTGGAAATTGTGTCTTTACTTCCCATTTCAGCTCTAGCTCCTCATTTTTCTTGCCTGGAGTGTTTCCGTGTTCCTTTCTGATGTTTCTTAACCATGCCCATCATTTGTAAATAGTCCCTTTATTTAACTTTTCTCAATTACCCTGTTGGAGTATATGATTTATTTCCCGAAACTCTGACTGGTACAAAGCCTATTAGCTGCCAACACTTCTTACTTAGGTAAACTCATTTAATCTTCACATCGATATACTTCAGTGGGACATATTTAGATAAAATAAACTTGAATGCAGAGAGTTTTATTAATTTGTACAAAGGCACCTATCTAATAGATGAGAGAACATGAATTCAAAGACAAGTTTTTGGGGTCTTTGACCAAGGATGTATCCACTATACTATGTAGTCTTTTCTTCAAGGGTTACAAGTGCTTCCATTAGTTCAGGAAAATTCAGAGGATGCATATGCTTCTGTCCAATGTATCTGAGAGAAGATCCAATTTAGTACAACTTTGTCTATTTATAAAAGTCTTAATAAATATATACAGTTTAAGTTTCTGAACACACACACCCAGGATTTCCTAAGGGTTCCCTTTATTATGTCTTACACCTATTTACCAGCATCTTAAACCCATTTTTTTCTCCCTGCACTGGACTAATTGTTAGAAGAAACTTAATTGGCCGATACTGAGGTGTATTTATCCACAGATCATTAGGAGCATTCCTTTGTTATGTAAATGTAGTTCTACATTTTCTTTATTTTAAAAACATGGATCAAACTTGACCAAAAATTACTATTTTACTTGCATGTCTGAATATCTAAATGCCCACAAAATTACGATCACATTGTCAGTCTCAACTCTAAATTTGATAAAAATTTATTTTCCCAGTCCTCTATTTTCTTAAAAGACTTCAGCTCAGGTTGGCACTGGACAAGAATGAAATTTACATAGTTAGTCCCTTTGTCCTTTGTCTGATAAAGCCAAACATAACTTTAATGACTTCCCCTCAAATACCATTATTTTATTCCACAGAACAGATACTTGAATCTGTCTCCCATAATTTTCTTTAATTGCTTTCTGAAGTTTTTAATTTTTTAAATTTTTAAAAATTTTACGTTAATCAATCATCACTTTCTGTCATTACCTTGCGGCCTTGAACTATTCAGCCAATCAATGAGCATTTCCTTCACTGGATTCTCTAACGAGAATAATCATGGAACAATTTTCCACCTCCTCTGCCATGAGTTATACTATACTAAATTCCTGAAAGGAAAAGTTCAACTTTTTATTAGATTGTCTACCACCCCAGTACTTCTTTAAATTGAGCAGTAGATTGCTCTGGTAGTGGTTGTTTCAGTCAGGAAGGTCTTGTGATATTTCCAGTCTTGAAATCCCAAAGACATAGTTAATTTCTGTTCTTAGGTGACTAACAAAACAATGTACAGCTTCCAAATCAATCAAGACACAGTTCTATGAGGAAGGCCTCCTTTTCATCTGAGGGGGAAAATAATTTTAGATTTTTGTGGGGAGGCTGGAGGACAACATACAATGCCTCCGAAGGATAGGCCATAGAAAGGAAAGAATAGTTGATATGGAAACAAAGACCCAGGTTAGGTCCTGGAACCATCTCAAATTATGAAGTTGTCGTTTGTCATTAAGTCTCTGTTCTTGCTGCTCATCTGAATGATACTGGTAATAGTTAGAAGGAAAGGTGCCTTACTTTCTCCAATTCATGAATGACAGGATGAGTGGATATCCATGCAATCTTTTTGTAAAGACAGTAAACTCTTTGCAAACTCCTTAGACCTTGGGAATATCTCTTACAGACTAATCTTTTCGTAGTTATCTGACTGACTACATTTACTTTTGTTATGATAGGATTAGTTTTCTTGCACTAATCTTTCTGTAAAACATTATTGTGTGTTTTTCTTCTTGTATTACTGGAGAATTGCCATGGAGGTACCTGGCTCTTCACATACATTTCCATTTATCTCTGCTGCTTTTATCTAGCCTTTATTGCTTTTATTAGGTCTTTAACTAAAAGTATTTTTAAAACTCAATTAATTAACATATAATGTATTATTTGTTTCAGAGGTACAGGTCTGTGATTCTTCGGTCTTACATAATACCTCATCATTACATCACATGCCCTCCTTAATGTCCATTACCTGGTTACTCCTTCCCTCTACCCCCCGCCCCTCCAGCAACCCTCAGTTTGTTTCCTATGATTAGGAGTCTCTTATTTTTTAAAGACCATTATTTTTATTATAAAATTAATGGACATTCACTACAAAAGATCATAAAAGGCAGAAAGCATAGATGAGCACTGTCTAAAAAAAAATATGAGCCACAATGAGAGCCTCATACACAATTTAAAATGTATTGGTAGTCACATTTATAACAAAGCAAAAGGAAACTGGTAAAATTAATTTTAATAATGTATTTTATTTAGTCCAATACATCAGTACATGATTAATTTCAGCAGGTAATCAATGTAAAAGTTATCAATGAGATATCTTACATTCTTTTTTCATACTAACTCTTGGAAATCTGGTGTGCATTGTAGCGCATCTCTCATCTCACTGGGACTAGCCATATTTGAAATGTTTACTAGGCATATGTGACTAGTGACTACCATATTGGATGGCACAGATATCATGAATATAAAAGTTATTTCTCCCACCATTAAAAAAAGGCAAAAGCCACTATTACCATGTTGGTTATGTCTTTCTAGGCTTTTATATGGATTAATGATTATATGGATTTTTAAATCATTTAAAATCATTATATAATGATTTTATTGGATTATATGGATTTACAAAAAAATTTTTTAAAAGAGTTCCGATTATAAAACATGTTTTGAGCTTGCATTTTCCATGCCCTCTTATTTTTTTGTCATGGGCATCTTATTTTTGTTCAGTTTCCCAGTTGATGAAGTACTTTTTCAGATTTTTTTTTCTGGAAATATTCTTGGCTAGTTTTATCCTTGTGTGAATGAGAATACCATTTGGTTGCCTTTGCAGTTAAATCCTAGTTTAGTTGGGAATAGAACTATTGGATCTCAAAGTTTTTCCCTCTAGACTCTATAGAAATTTTGCTTCGGTATATTCTGAAGTGTATTTTTTTCAGAAGAAAAAGATGTTAACCTGGTTTTTTTCCCCAACTATTTCCTTCTCTTTACTTTGGAGAAACTTCACATATTTTCCACCATAGTTATGTGTCTACTTTCACTAAATATTTTTAACATTTAATCTTTCTTCAACTCAGGGATATTCTTGACTACTATGCCTTTGATTATTGTTTCTCCTTTTTCATGATATCTTCTTCTGAAATTGCTAATATATGTTTCTGAGAGTTCTGCTGTTTTCTAGATTGCTTATCTTTTCATTAGTTGTTTTTACCTCCTGGTCCTTTATTTCTGAGTTCAAAGTTCTAGAAGAATTTCTTGAAATAGTTTTCAATATGACTGAGTCTGTAGTATATAATTTTCTGGCACTTTCCTAGCATTTGAAAGTTTGGTGATCTTGCATTAATTTTAAAGCAATCTTTCATGCTCTCGATTACCATTACATGATGGTTGTCTCATAATGGCACATGAAAATGCTAAACTGATTCAATTTATTTTTCTGTCTCATAGAATAAGTAAGTGTGGTATAACCAAATTTCTTAACTTCTTGTGGTTGTTAGATAATTGCCTAACATTTAACAGGGCTGCCCAATTCATAGTTGGGAGAAAAATAGTTTTGTATCAATAGAATAATTTCTCAAAATCGCATCATTTCTGATAGTGTTTATAAGTTTCCTTCTTGTGTCAGAGTTGTTAATTGCACCAATATTCATTCTTCCTTAGTAGTAGAATCCTGATATATTACTCTAGGTAAGGTACAGTGATCACAAACACATCCTCAGAGCTAATACTGTTCAATAAGACGGTGACAGCTGCATTATGTTGACCAGCTCCAAACATGGATATGCTTCTTGCTAGAAGCAAAGTTTATCTCTAGACTCTTCCCACATTTCTATTTAGCAACTTTTCTGGGACCTACAATCTTAGTTCCCCACTGGGCTTTTGAGACTTATTGCACCCCATCAGTAACAGTACATTGATGGCATGACCCATGAGTTCAAAAATATCCATTCAGCAAATATGTATCTGGTGAGTGGACAGTCACTGTCTATGTCCCTTCTTCTCTGAAATCCCAAACTGTCCTCCCACTCTCATTCCCCCCAAAAGCCTTAAAAATGTTGACCTTGTATCCCATTCTTTCCTTGTCAGAAAACTGGTCACCTCTAAAGAATTAGAACAGAATGATCAGGCCTTGAGACAGCCAGGAGAATCAGCATTAAAAGCTCAAATTTTGGGGCACCTGGGTGGCACAGTGGTTAAGCGTCTGCCTTCGGCTCAGGGCGTGATCCTGGCATTTTGGGATTGAGCCCCACATCAGGCTCCTCCGCTATGAGCCTGCTTCTTCCTCTTCCACTCCCCCTGCTTGTGTTCCCTCTCTCGCTGGCTGTCTCTATCTCTGTCAAATAAATAAATAAAATCTTAAAAAAAAAAAAGCTCAAATTTTGACAACTAACAAAATGGTTATGAAAATGTGAATATATGACCTTCCTCCTTCAGAGCCCTACTTGGAGGAAAGCAATCAAAGGACACAACTAGATAGCCTAAGAACAATTTTAGACATCTTTGCCTTATAAATATCTACACAAAAGGAGGCTAGACCAAGGACTCATTCTCCTAGGACCTCTTCTTGGTCATTGATACATTCTTGTCATGATTCAAGTTCTTCCTGCTGTTCCCATCAGCACCATTTTTAATTTGCTAGATTGGGCTTCTTTCAGTGGTAGTACCACAGCTTCTGTTTTTACTACAAGTCTTAAATTAATGAAGGCTTATTTACCTATGGAGAATTACACATTATTTCCTAAGAAACCTAGCACAGATTTTTCAGTGGCTAGATGGGAGGACATTAGGCTATACAGTGCCACACTCAAAAGCAGGGATGGATACACTTCGGCCTGTGGGCCAAAACCAGCTCCCTGTTTTGTTTGTCCCACAAACAAGGAATGTTTTTTACCTTTGAACTTGATTAAGCAAAATGTTAACCTCCCCTCAAAGAATTCTCTTTTTCTCATTAGTAGATCTATATTACAAACAGTTGTACTCAATTATTATATTTCAAATTTCATCAAGAAAAATATTGGGGAAATTTGTTTTCTCTATTATTTTATAAGTATCTACATAATATTTCTTGACACTTGAAGCAAAAAATATTTACTCTCTGGCCCTTTACAGAAAAAGTTTGCACTCAGCTCAGATACAGATCCTAGGTGGAACCGGAATCTTGCCATCTTGATTTTCTTCTACCTGGGAATGAGCTCACTGCCTTCCTGCTCCAAGTTGAGAGACTGGGAACAGCCAAAGGTTCTGTTGGGTGTAAACAGAACACACAGATGAGAAATTTTACTCTGCTTCTTTAAACAACATTTCTCACCTAAAAATAATTCCCTCATTAGCCATTGCCACCATGGTTTCACAGGAAAGTTCTTGAGGGACTTCAGTTCTCCCAACTGTATTAATAGGCCAGGTGGTAAGGATCCTCTAAGAGTCCATGAATATATGCATTAGCTAGTCTGTGTTCTAAGAAAGGATAAAATTGAAAATAACATAATCCAGCCTGTTGACCTATGATATCACTATTTTAAAAATATTATCATTGAAATATGAAAATATTGTGACATATCATTTCTTTTCTCCACAGCAATTCTTTAGATGATTCAGTGGTATAGACGCTCTCATAAAGACTGTGGTTAAAAGAAGGTGAGTTTGGCATGCTTTTATTAAAACTACTCTAGCACTTATTTAAACGTTTTTGAAAGGCTCAAAAAATGGACTTTGGACGATGTGGGCTTGTATATGTTATTTTCCAGGAAGTTAAATAAATTATAAAGACTCTCAAAATAGCAGCTATTTAAAAAGAATAGCTTGCTAATGGTTTGTCCTAAATTTCCTGGCATGAAGAATAATGATATGGTTTCATTCTGCCATGATTGGATTGGGAGGACAAACAAAACCCAATTTACGTCAGGGGAAAGATTTCTGAAGGCGAAGAAGACTCTTGTTTAACCTGCTTCTCTGTCGACTGTTGTAATTTCCCACAACTGGTCATTTGTTGGTAATAGGAAATCACTCATCCTCAAGGCAGGCAGGAGCCCCAATTAGGCTTTCTTTCTTTTCACCTACGTTTGGTAGTACTAGAACTGGATGGTACTGTTCTCCAAAATATTCTTACTACATCCACATTTTTTTTCCTTGGCAAAATGGCTTTTAGCATGAGATATAGTCACTCAACTCTAAAGAAAAGAGAACATTGTCTTCCCCATCTTGTACCTCCCCTCCTTCCCACCAAAAGACCAAACAGATTAATCCTAAAAAAGTATTAACTATAAATTATCTACATAGTCACACATAAGACTATCCACAAACTATGGACAAAGCTTGTTGACGATAAAAGGAAGATGGAATTCTCATTTTTTTGTTATTTTTCTGTGCTGTAATTTTTTGTATTTCTGCATAACAAATTATCACGAATTTAGTAGCTTACAACACCATAAATTTATTATCTCAAAATTTTTGTGGGTCAGAAATCTGGGCATAGCTTGGGTGGATTCTTTGCTGAGGACTTCATCAAGGTGTTGGCTAGGTTTGGGGTCCTCATCAAAATCACTGGTTCTTGGCAGAACTTACTTTCTTCTGGCTGTGGTACTGAGTTTGTTTGTTTGTTTTGTTTGTTTGTTTGTTTCTTTTAAAAGATCTTATTTATTTATTTGAGAGAGAGAGAGCACACAAGCAGGAGGAGGGGCAAAGGGAGAAGCAGACTCACTGCTGAGTAGGGAGTCTGACTTGGGGCTCGATCCCAGGATCCTGAGATCATGACCTGAACCGAAGGCAGATGCTTACCTGACTGGCCACCCAGGGGTCCCTGTACTGTGTTTTCTATTTTCCTTCTAGATGTTGGTCAGAAACTACTCTCAAAGCCTCAATGCCTTCAGACATTCTTAAAGTTCCTTGACACATGACCCTTCCGTTCCAGGCCAGTAACAATGCATCAAATCTTTGTCATGCTTGGAATCTCTAACTTTTCCTTCTGCAATAAGTTGGAGAAAGCTCTCGGCTTTTAAAAAGATCATGTGATTAAGCTGAGCCATCTGGATAATCCCTTATCTGAAAGTTCAATGATTTGTGTCCTTAATTACATCTGCAAAATCCCATCACAGCAGTATACAGATCAGAGTTTGATGGAATGACTGGGAGGCTGTGAGTGTACGTCAGGGACTGAACTGAGGGGGCCATCTTGGGGTTCTGCTAACCACATGTACTACACACACGTACGTGCATGTATAGTTATATAATAAGTGATATTGAGAGAGAGTAAAGAAATTGAGAGGGTCTGAAGAGTATTATGAGAGAGTTAAAATAAGAGGAAAGTGTGGGGAAACTTTCCTGGAGTCCATAGTTTCCAAGGGTAGGGGGGTGGGGGGGATAGGTTAGTCTGGTGATTGGGTATTAAGGAGGGCACGTAGTGCAAGGACAACTGGGTATTTTATGCAAACAATGAATCATGGAACACCACATCAAAAACTAATGAAGTACTGTATGGTGACTAACGTAACATAATTTTAAAAAAAGGAAAATTATAATTATAGAAAAAAAAAGTGTGGGGAAACTTTCAGTGATAAACTTTTTGGAATATACCTGAGTTTGAGGGGAGAATGTTTCCCTTTAAGAATGTCAGGCTAAGTTGGAAAGTGCCATGTGTAACTATGATTATGGACATTTTGTGGTTTCGAGTAATTGAGACTCCCAGCCATTTTCTCTGGTCTTGATGGGGTTCCTCTTCTCAATGCTTTAAAACAACACAGGCAACTTTCGTAATGAAGAGGGATTTTCTTCCTAAAACAGGTTAGCTGTCAATAATGATTTCTACAGATGGCATATTTTTCGGTTCCAGTACACACATTATGCAGGGAATGAAGTTGTAGGTATTTAGGCTTGGTGAGGGAGGCCCAGGGACCACCAACTCAAGGTCCTTGCCATGTTCTGTTTATGTGCTGGAGCTCTTTTCTCACTTGGAGATCGATATCCCATATATTTAGGTCTCTTCTCAAACATCTCTTCCAAGAGATGGCTTCCTCTTTCCCCCTATTTCATAAATGTAAATGATGTAAATATCAGGGAAGAGTAACATTCAAGATGTATGGTAATTTTTTTTTACTGAACATGAACATATTTATTTATTTTTAAAAGATTTTATTTATATATTTGTCAGAGAGAAGGGGAGAGAGAGCACAAGCAGGGGGAGTGGGAGGCAGGGGGAGAAGAAGGCTCCCCACTGAGCAAGGAACCTAATATGGGACTTGATCACAGGACCTCGGGATCATGACCTGAGCAGAAGGCAGATGCTTAACCGACTAAGCCTCCCAGGCGTCCCCATTTATTTATTTATTTATTTTTCTGAGAATTTATTTGAATGAAAAGTTGGAAATTACATAAGCCATCTGAACATTCTGTGTTGAAAGGGGAGAGGGCACTCTTAAGGAAAGCAAGAAAGAAGTAAGGCTATTTGAGATGAACATTTTTTGCTTTACAAACTCATTTAAGATCCTAGGGTTAGATTTTTGGCAAGTTCTCACTGGGAAACATGGTCTTCTTATTTTTAGTGTTTGTACATTAGTTGTCTCTCTTGCCTCTATAAGCATTGTGGATTTTAATGTGTGGGTGTTCTGTCTTTGTAAATTTCATGCATGGGGTGCAGAAAAACACAGAGCTTACCAGAAAACTCTTGGCTGGAAAAGGGGTAGTATGCTTCTTTTTGGGCCACAACTTTTGGTAAACTATGAATCCAAGAGGAGGTAGATTTGAAAAATAGTGATGGGAATGGCAATTGCCCATGATAACCATTAAAACAAAACAAAACAAAACTACTTTGTACATGAGTCTTTTCAGTCACTACCTCTCCTCATGCAGATTCTGTTTGCCCAGGGCCCCCATGACAGTACACACTTTGGCACTTACCGCACTTACCAGTGTTTTACAAAATGCTTCCACCTTTACCCTTCCTCTCCATTAAAAAAATGTAGCTACCTTTGTTCAATTTCATAAGAATTTAGACCTTGAACATTTTTGAAACATGATATGTTAATCAGGGCAGCCTAATGTGTTACCTACCCAGTCCAATTAATGCCCTAAGTAAGCCAATACAAACTTGCCATTTTTTGAAATCTTTGAAGGAATGGCTTCCAATAAAATAAAACATAGGCCACTGGGAGAAATACTGTGCATCAAATGTGGTTTTGTGACACCCTTAAATTAGCTTTCTGAAAGTAAACCCTTCTTTGGGGTCTATGAATGAGGCTGCTTTTCTGCTTTGCTCTCATTCTTGAACTCTAGATTGGTATAAACATATTCTTGGATGACCTCTCCACATGGATGGCCCTTCAACATCTCAAAAGCAGCACATCAAAAATTAAAGTTATTACCTCCCTGCAAAGCCCGCTCCTCTATCTGTTTCTCATTAGTGAAAGGAACCACCACTTGTTCAGGTTGCCATAGAGATGGCTGCCAATCATCCCTGATTCCATGCCCTATTTCAGCCTACACTTTCGGTCAGATGTTAAATGTGTCAATTATTCCAATTCTCATTGGCTCTGAATTACCTTCAAACAAAGTTCAACCTTCTAGGCATATGGAAGTGCTGGTCCCTGTCTATCTCTCCTAGCTGCTCTTTCCCAGCCATACTGAACTATTGACATTTCCTTAAATACAATTTGTTCTGTATTCCTTTGTGCTTTTGTTCATGCTGCTATCACTGCATGCAATGACGACTCTCATATATGCTCAACTAACTCTTTCTTGTTCTTCTATTTATCCTTCAAAATCAAAATCAAGTGTTACTTTTCCTCCTTCAGTTTCACCACCAAATGATTTAGGTATCCTTGTCTGTCCTTCTATATTATGCTATACATACATTTCTTTTATATCACATTTCCACTTAATGATACCTCTTGTTTTCCTGATTTGCTTCCCCCAAAGAGAATTAAACTTGAGATTAAGAATTTTATATTGTTCATCACTATGTTCCTAGCTCCATAAATAGTGCCATTTCTTAAATGAATGTATGAGTGAATGAACAGATGACTATTGAGAAAGCATTACAGAGTGACTGTTAAAATTGCACTTCAACAGTTCAAGATGTTATGGACACTCCCTTATATTATTCAGGTTGAAAAAAAGACCATGTAGTCCAGACATTTATGTAAATGCAGTGAAGTGAATTGCATTCCCAAGGGCATACAGTCATTGAAACTTTCAGATTTCTTGAGTTCTATTTGTTTATTCAAATGCATATTCCTTTTTTTTAATTGTGAAGATGGAGCAACAAGCGTTTTTTTTTTTTTCTGTTCATTTTGTAAAGGAGACCAATCATTTATGTAGAGTCTCTTTGACCTTGAAGATGATATGAAATGGAAAGCATGCAGATTGCCCCAAATTCCATACGTGTGTGCTATATAAGCTATATAAGTTGATGTGATTGTGGAATGTGGGTTGAAAGGTCTGTATCCATACTGCATTAATTTTGAGAAATATAAACATCTGTTATTGATGTAAATTAATTAAATTAAATTAATTTTCATTTTGGCTTTGGAGGTAGACAAATTGCCCTATATATTTCATGAGTAAGAAAAGGAGGAAAAATTAGCATAAATGGCTAGACTTTAGTTCCGCAAAAGATATTGGGAATTCGTTGACCATCTATTCATTTGATCAATTCAGACAACTAGCATCTATTGAACTAATCAGTTTGGTTGTCTACATTGATAAAATTAACCCAGAAAATTACTAAATCCCTGTTTCAATTTGTTCTGTGTAAAAATGGCAATAGAAAGTACAATCAAAATAAATCTTCACATAATTAACAAAATAGGCCTTCATCAATTATTTATCGGATTTTGGCAGATTAAATGTCTTAGTCCTTTCTGGCTGCTATAACAAAATGCCGTTGACTGCGTGGCTTATAAATAATAGAGATTTATATATTTCTTACAGTTTTGGTGGCTGGAAGTCTAAATCATGGTGCTAGCATGGCTGGGTTAGGGTCCTCTTCTGGGTGCAGACTTCTTATTATACCCTCGCACAGTGACAAGAGCTCTGTGGGATCTCTTTTATAAGGGCACTAATTCCACTCATGAGAACTCCATCCTCATGACCTAATCACTTTCTAAAGGCCCAACTTATTAATATTATCACCTTCAGAGGGTTATGACCTCAACATATGAGTTTTGAGGGAATACAAACATTCAGACCATGATAGTAAGCAACAGGTTCTGAAATTAAGAAACCTTACAAATCAATCCCTTATCCATCTCTTATTAGACAACAACACAGGACTATACTAAATATGTGATCTACGTGCTCTGATTTTGATAATAACAGTTTTGAATGAAAAGATACGTATTTCCACAATGAGTCATACAAAGAAAAAATATAGATTGTTGAGTTTTCCACCAGAATTTCTTTAAAAAAAGACTATGTAAAAACTATTATCATAAGAGGCCTTTTATATAGATCCTTTCGGCTGATGCATATAGATTTGGAAAGTGATATTTTGATAAACTTGAGACTTTAGAGGAGACTAAGACTATCCTTTAGGCAGTTTATTTTTTTTCTTTAAGATTTTATTTATTCATTTGTCAGAGACAGAGAGAGAGAGAAGCAGGGGGAGCAGCAGGCAGTGGGAGAATCAGGCTTCCTACTGAGCAAGGAGCCCAATGCAAGACTCGATATCAGGACCCTGGGATCATGACCTGAGCCAAAAGCAGAACCTTAAGTTACTGAGCCACCTAGGCGCCCCTTCTTTAGGCAGTTTAAAATTAAATCCTAAGTTTGGCATAAAGAGGCCCAATAATTGGGACCCTTTTAACCTGCGTTAGTCCTGAACAATTGAGAAAACAAAAGATTCAAAAGACTCAGACCAAATTATCACCCTTTTTTAAAAAAATAACTACTAAATCTATTTTTGGAGAATGTGATTGCCAGTGACAGCAGGATTGGAAGACCCCAAGCTTCTTCAACAGAGACAGGATTGATCCTTCAAGACATTGAGCAAAAAGACACAGATGAGAATGCAATCTTCTTGTAGGCCTCACACTTCCAAGATGGAGGGACCAGAAGGAGGCTGGGAAACGTGTGTCTAGTTTCACCTTACAAACTCAGTACTGAGATTAGGCCTTCTGCTCCCCGAGGACTGAATGAGAGCACGGCAGAGCTGCCTGGCTGACATGTGCATTAATGGTGCTCCCTTTCGGTGGAAGAAGTAGGGAAGTAGGGGCACCTGGGTAGTTCAGCTTCTGACTCTTGATTTTGGCTCAGGTCATGAGATGGAGCCCCACAAGGAGCCTCACTTGGGGCTCTGTACTGGGCGTGGAACCTGCTTAAGATTCTCTCTCTCCCTCTCCTTCTGGCCCTCCCCTCCACCTTGCTGCAGCACCTCTCTCTCTCCCTCTCCAAAAAAAAAAAAAAAAAAAAAGGAAGCAGGGAAATAGTCATCCACCCTTTAATGGTTTATGCTTAGTTAAATTTACTCATGAATTATATCATGATACATAAAGTAAGATGAGTCGTCTTAATACTTTGTTTTTGGCCGTGTTGAATTTCTGTGTTCTGATTGCAATGAAGAACTGATGACTTCTAAAATCTACTTCCCAAATTTTTCTTCTTTTGCAAACATACTCAGCTGCAACAGATGAAACACATTTCCCCAAGTTCCTACCCTGAACGTTATGCCTGAAGGGGGTAGTATCATTATCACAATTATTCTCCATAACTGCGGGCACATATTTACGTAAACTAAGATTATGTTTTTACAGAAAACTTCCAGATGGAAACTAAAAGCCCAAATATACTGATATGTTTATATATGTAGATACTTGGTATTTTGTGAACCGAATATTCAGATATTTGCCAGATTTTTCCAGTTTTTGTCTCTGTGCATATCATGAAAAGATGATTATTTCTATCATATGCCTGAGAAGATGAATTATTTTGACAAGAAAATGTTCATCTTCACCGATATTCTATTGTGCATTTTATCCAGATTTAGTAAACTGAATATTTTTGTTTATGAGATACTTTTAGATTTTTGAAAATTAAATATATAAGGAATTGCCCTATGTGAATAACATCTGAGGCTCCTTCACTCTATGTGTTCTTTGTGGATTTAGAAGTCAGGAAATTTGAGATTTAAAAGTTTGAAGTGGGGGGCGCCTGGGTGGCACAGCGGTTAAGCGTCTGCCTTCGGCTCAGGGTGTGATCCCGGCGTTATGGGATCGAGCCCCACATCAGGCTCCTCCACTGTGAGCCTGCTTCTTCCTCTCCCACTCTCCCTGCTGTGTTCCCTCTCTCGCTGGCTGTCTCTATCTCTGTCGAATAAATAAATAAAATCTTTAAAAAAAAATAAAAATAAAAATAAAATAAAATAAAAGTTTGAAGTGAGTCGTTCATAAGGACCAAAGGTTCATCACTGGATTAACTTGCAATAAGTGAAAAATGCTTTTGTTAGTTTAAAAAGTGATTTTTAAAGATGAAACACTAACCTATCGTCACACAAGTTTATTAAGAATTGCTCTGTTGTTTCTACTGAATAAATAATTCTGGGATCAGTGTTTTAGCTTAAGCATGTTTCAGCCATCTTTGAATAAACATAAATTGACCTTTCTAGATACATTTTATTTCCTAGGTGCACAGGGTATATAAGGAAAACCAAAAGAATATGCATGAAAGAAGTTGCAGACTGCATTTTAAAATGAAGTACTTGCGTTTAATTTCTTTTATCCTCTGCCACTACCCTCATAGCTTTCATTATTTAACAGACCCAGAAAAAATATTGCTTATACGAATTAGCAGTGACTTTTTTTTCTCTTGCCATAGCTTCAAGCAATACATGTTTAATCAGAAACAGAGGCTAATTCTTTTTCAGACTTGTGTTGTGGTCTTTTGACTTCCTGAAGAAGCATGAATAAAACCACTAAGCCACATCATAAAATACTTTATTTGCTTTGAGGTATCAATTATTATTGTTACAAGTGAAATACATTCAGAAGAATGGATATGTTCAAAGGCAACTTTATCTTGTGTTCCTTCACTGAGTGTGAATTTCTAGTTGTTCTATAGAACACGAAACTTCTACAGAGTGAGCTAATGCAGCTTAATGGCAAAAATGAGACATTTAAGTTTAAGCTGAATAGTGGGAAAGTCAGATAGTTAGAAATCTGGGAGTCGTGGTCAAGGGTGATCTTCATGCCCTTGATTTGCCTCTATTTTTTGTGAATTTTTATTTAGTTTTTAAAATTTAATTCCAGTGTAGTTCATGTATGGTGTAATGTTAGTTTCAGGTGTACAATATCGTGCTTATTTGCCTCTAAAAGAGATGTAGCAGGGGGTCTTCTCTGGTTCATCAGAATGTATAATCTACCTGTATCCAATGTCAATGTGGAAACAAAGTAATGGGCATGCCTATTGTTGTCCATATCTGTGCCATATATACTCAAAACTTCTAACCTTCCTTTGTTGACAAGGTTGGAAATCTGTTAACTGTTTCTCAGACCTCTTTGCATCTGGGGTTTAGAAGCAACGATGGCCCGCCAATCTGCCTGATTCACATAAGATTTGGAAGGTGGATGGATAAAAGGGAGAAGCCAGGATTTTTCTTTTTAAAGATTTTATTTATTTTAGAGATAGAGAGAGAGAAAGAGAGCACAGGGAGGAGCAGAGAGAGAGGGACAAGCAGACTCTGCACTGAGTGCAGAGCCCAATGCAGGGCCCAATCCCACGACCCTGAGATCAGGATCTGAGGTGAAAGTCAGATGCTTAACTGACTGAGCCACTTAGGCCCCCCTGGCAGAAGCCAGCCTTCTGTGGCTTTTAGCTATTGCTGCAGGCCAGTAAGGTCACAGAAATAGGAAGTCTTCTTAATTCAGTTTTTCATTGTGCAGTTTCCAATTCCCAGGCTGTCCAGAAGCAGAGACAGAGGTGGTGGCATCTTGATCTGGCCTTCAATTTCAGAATTATGGCTGTCCATTCTCCATTCTCCAGTTTCCAGGATGTGGAGAGGCACTGGAGCAAGTCATTTGGGCTTCCTCCAGCAGAGCTCCAAGGGCAGCCTTAGTGGGTCAGTTTTGATGGTTCTCAAAGTCATTCCAGGAGACCAAGACTAGAAGTGTTCCTTCAGCCTTTCCAATGATTTTGTAAGCACCAAATTCCCTATTTTTAAATCTGTTCCTGGCTAAAACATTTAGAGTAGTTTCTCTGTCCTACACCGAATTCCTCTTAATACATTAGGCAAGCAAATAAAGATGTGAGTGGTTGGGGCACAAACTTCTACTTCACTTTTAACAGTGATCAGTATTAACACTTGGAAGTTACACCTCCACTTCCAACCTCATCAAATGATGAAAGACCCAGTGTGCCCAAATCCCAATTTACAATCAGTTAAGTTAGAAAGTAAATTTTCACAATATAATGTATTTTTTTCATTTCATAATACTCTGAACTGTTAAGAAAAATAAAGGCCAGTTTATATTTGACTAAGATATAAATCATAGATGCCCTTAAAATCATCTTAAAAACTACATATAAAATTTCAAGACCCAATATATTGTGGTAAGGGAAGAATGCAGCTGTACTTAAAAAAAAAAGAATACTATTCAATGAATTTAATAATAATAATAACAGTGCGGTGGTGTGTGTGTGTGTGTGTGTGTTTATGTGTATGGTTTTTTCCCTCTGTATGGATAGACAAGAGGTTTATGGAGTCTGGGTGAGCAGACAGTTCTATAGACATAAGTTCTCCATGGAAAACTCCTTGGAGCCCGTTCAAGGCAAGCACTGTCTGAGCTCGGTTAAAATGATGGCTCCAAGTGATAGCCAGCCATGAAGAAAAGCACTGGCTTGGATATCAAGAATCCAGACTCACTCAGGGAAGGTCTCATGAGGATCACTGGACCTAAAATAAAGGGAATATACTCTCTCGCCTGGTTTGGTTTCTATGGGAATTTGTGTTTATGGGGGAAGCATGAGATTGTTTCATCCCAGCCAAAATATCTGGACAGTTCAATCAGTTCAGCCATTCACAGAGTTCAGCTGACTTAACGTTTTGTCTGTGTGGCTGACGCCAAGTGTTGATAGGATTGGCCAGGTGAAGAGCATCATCAAGCCTCAGAGTCTGTGTACTTTCTGCAGGCTGATGGTGGGTAAATGTGGCTTGTGTTTGGTTGATGGGAAGAGATGGCATGAGCAATTGAATTGAGTGCACTAGATGGGCCATGGGTGAATTTGAATATTTCTTAATCCAAACTTCTTGTATTTATTTATTTATTTATTAAAGACTTTATTTGAGAGAGAGAGTGGGAGAGGGAGCATGAGCAGGGGAGGGGCAAAGGGAAAAGCAGACTCCTCGCTGAGCAGGGAGCCTGATGCAAGGCTCGATCCCAGGCCCCTGGGATCATGACCTGAGCTGAAGACAGACACTTAACTGACTGAGCCACCCAGGTGCCCCTTTTTGTAGTTATTTACTGATGAGTTCATCATCCTTGCCCCCCCACCCCAGGAGTTCAGGCAGATGATTCACTAGATTGGTACGGGTGTCTACATCATGTGTATGCTCTTATCACAGAAGTGAGGGAGGGACGTACAATAGTAAGAGTTTCTTTTTCAAAGAAGTGGTCTGTAATGCATTTCTAGAGCTTGTCAAATCAATTCAGTCTAATTTAAAAATACTTGTCAGACCCTGAATCTGTGTTGCTTATGGTGCCTGACACTGGGCATAAATATAGGGACAGCAGGTGTATCTATTCTCAAGGCCTCAAGTGGTGGTTCTTTTCTTTTTTTTTTTTTAAAGATTTTATTTATTTATTTGACAGACACAGCCAGCGAGAGGGGGAACACAAGCAGGGGGAGTGGGAGAGGAAGAAGCAGGCTCCCAGCAGAGCAGGGAGCCCGATGCAGGGCTCAATCCCAGGACCCTGGGATCACGCCCTGAGCCGAAGGCAGATGTTTAATGACTGAGCCACCCAGGTGCCCCTCAAGTGGTGGTTCTTGATCATGAGTATACAGTAGGATCACTTGGGAGACTTTAAAAAAATACCCTTGCCTGGACTCCCCTGGACCATTTAAATCAGAATATTGGGGGCTTGGACTTAAGTGCTAGTGTGCTTTTAAAGTTCTCCAAGTGTTCCTAATACATTATCAGAGTTAAGAACTATATTTAGTGGATTAGAAATACATACATACAGAATGTGATGAATGCTAAAATTTGTGGCTAAAATTAGGCTGGTATAAAGCTTTTCAGTACACTAACATTTCTTTTTTTTTCTAATTTTTTGAAAAGATTTTCTCTAGAGAGAGAGAGCATGCATGAGCAGGGGGAGGAGCAGAGGGAGAGGGGGAGAGAGAGAATCTCAAGCAGACTCCGTGCTAAGCTGGGAGCTTGATGTGGGACTGGATCTCACAACCCTGAGATCATGACCTGAGCCAAAATCAAAAGTCAGACACTTAACTGACTGAGCCACCCAGGTGCCCCTAACATTACTTTTTTAAATCGTTTCTTTTTACAGCACACAGAGTCTATTATGTGCCATAAGACTAAGCTCCCATTAGTATTTGCTGTATGGCAATTTGTGCTTAGCCTTTCCTAACACATGTAATCCCATTTATAATTACATGTCATTATCTGTCTTTCTTCGTAGAGCAGAAATTCAGTGGGAGTGAAGAGCACATTGCTCTCTTACCTAACACAGTGCCAGGCACATTTAGAAGCTCAACAAATAATTTTAATGGAATGAATGAATGAATGGCTTCGCCAAGAGTACAGTGTGGCGCTCATAGAAGCCATTGTTCATTACTAATGATGTTTTCAGTTATATTCTAGGTAATGGATCTTTCCTGAAAAATGTTATCTAGAGTATAAGTAACAGATCTGGGCTCAGGACTACTGAGAATCCATCATGGACTCTAAGGATTACTTGTCCATCCTGCTTCAGGCAGGCTGACCTCTCTCCTGCAATGAGGAAACGAAAATGTTTTTGTATCTGGGGTTTTATTTTTTTGCTTATTCAGGGTTCCTCTATATTTTTCCATTATCATGGTAGAAAATGTTACCTCAATTATCTGCCAAGTCAGAATGTCTTTTTCTTAATGAAAATTTAATTGCTCCGTTGTCAAACTGTCTTCCTCATTCTCTTTTTGGGACCATTCTGAAATTTTATTCGTCTTAAAAACTCATCATTTCTTTCTCGTTGGCTACCAGGAGACAGCATTTTGTGAGCTCTGTGCCTCTATAGCCAAAGGCAAAAAGCTTAGCTAATTCAGAAGCAGGAAATCATTAGCAAATTCACACATGATCCCTTTGTTTAGACTTCAAATCCAAGGGCTGCAGGTTAACATGATACTTTATCTTTTGATCAAAGGAGTTTCCATTAAAAAAATGTGCTTAGAGTTTGGCTCTATGGTCAAAATATAAAATTTCCCAAATCCCACAACCTTCTCTTTAAAAAGCAAACAAACATCTCTGTTGAAGGCAGAGTAGGCTGTTAGCTAAAGAAACAAAGTGTTTGAATTTTAAAAAGAGGTTGATCATTTCCAGGCACAAATACATATATATATATGTATATATGACAATAGAAAAATTAGATCCATAACAATTAATAATGCATACATAGATGTATAAATGGCTACAAATAAGGAAAATCAAATTTACTAGAGACATATATATTCAAGGGGCTCAATAATGGTGCAGGTCTGGCAAGTGGAATACTGATTAATAGTCGACAGTCTTCTACTGACTTAAAAAGTCTCCCCAAACAGAGGTCACTGTGACTGACTGGGTACACAGCTGCTCTGGAAACAGAAGGAATTGAAATAACGTTGACATCCAGGGAGCCCACTAGTGTCCTGTGACTCACTGTGAAATCAAAGATGTGGACAATATTTCAAAGGGAAGGAGAAAACATTCTCTAGCATAAAAAATGACCGCTTTTACGATGAACAGCTACCCCAGTATGTAATCTTTCAGGAAAACAACAAAAGTGAAATTGTTAGTTGCCAACTCTTCTTAAATGTTTATAACGTGATAAGAAGGAATTGGATTATCCAGAAAATTTCCTCATAAAATGCTGGCTTTTTGAGTATTTGCTCATCAAAAGATAGCTTGGCGCAGGAGGAAAAAAACCTAGATTTTGGAGCCGGACTACCAAGTTCAAGACTCTCCTCTCCTTCTTATTGGTTTTGAGCCTAGAAACAAACAGCTTTTTTAGACTTCAGTTTCCCCTTCTGCAAAATGGGGATAATGACTGTATTCATCTCAGAGGGTTGTTCTGAGGATTAAATTAGTTAATATTTACAAAGTGTTCTGAATTAATATTTACAAAGACTCAGAAGGGTCGAGACCCATAATAAGAACAGTATGTGTATTTTATTAGAGAAATAAACTACTGGAGATTCACAGGATATATCTCCCTGCCTCAGAGAAACATCTGAAAATCCTCTCGATTTTGGATGGAGCCAGCTATGTGGCTGGGCCAGGGCAGCTCAGAGAGCACACAGATGCCTTTCATACTTTCCCAGAAAAAATATTTCCTGGAAGCTGAGCGACATGGCTTGCTCTCTAGCGTGACATCGATAAAAGCTAAGCCTTGATAAGGAGCATCCCATAGCTGCGGCAGAAGTAAAGACAGAAGTAAGGGACTTTCAGAAATGCCTTAGAACCTCCCAATCCTGTGCCGTTCCTCCTGCCCAGAGTGGAGGCCACGCCCTCCCTGCTCAGGAGCCATCTTGCCATGTCGCCATCTCGGAGAAAGCCCTCTCCCTCACACACACAGCCAGCCACTCTCTGGCTCCGGGACAGCCTGCAGTTCGTACCTCTTGAGGCCAGACTCCTCATACTGCTTCAGGGTCATCTGGTGTCGAGAGATGTGAACTCAGGACAACCCTCTTCCGAGCTCCGGTTGTTTCCCTCCCTGACTTCCTGAGCTGTTATTCCAAGCCCTCACCAGTTCAGTTCCCCCACTATCTTTTTTTCTGCTTCCACCAGAAAATAATGGCTCTTGGCAGTGAATGTTTTTTAACTTCCTGGCTCCTCTTCTTGATCCTCATCAACACTTGTCCCTTTGTCAACTCTATCTTAGCAAAGATGTATGCATCCTTACCCCAGTTGATACCACCCTTCTTTTTTCTCTGTATCCCCTTGGGGAACTTGGCTCCAAAAATTATTTCTTTTCTGTATCTTCTACACCTTGTTCTTTACTGACGTCATTTTCCGCCTTGATAAAGTTTTCTTTTTTTACCTTTAAGAGGAAACTCATCCTAGACTGTTTCTGCATGTAGTTAACATCTAGATGGCTCTATTTCTTCTTTCCTATTGATTACTGACCTTTGCTTGTTGGCCTCACACTACACCATTCTGCTGAAAATTTACTAGCAACCCTCAACAATGCCCTCCAAGGAATTATAGCCAATGGGAGATTTCTTGACTTTCTTTATCACATTAGTATTGTTTACCCCTGCCTCCTCCAATTTTCATTTTACACGAATTCTTTTCTCTTTCTCTGGCCCCTTTTCCATGTTCTATCTAGCTCTTCTTCCTCTGGCTTCAATGTTGGGATTCACCAGGATTGTGTTTTTCATTCTCTTTTCCTGTTGTTCCGCAAGGGTAACTTTATCTTCTTCCATATCTTCATCTGCACTCAGTTGCTGATGAGTCTTCAGGTTTGTTTTCTAGCCAGATTCTTCATTTGCACTCCAGAGAAGAATACTATGTATCCACCTGGATATCGCCGTCTGTCGTCCAACTACTAAATTCATCCTTTCACCTCCAGCTTCTTATACCACCTGCCCTGGGATCCTAGACATTACCTCGTTTGGCTTTCTTACCTTATGCACAGCATTCATCCAACCCATCATCAAGTCCTGTTAACACGTTTCCTAAATATCTTCTCCACCAGCCCCGTTGGAACATCAGCTCATCAACCGGAGGCATCTCTTACCTCAACGACTACACCATTCTCTCCGCTTTTAATCTCATTCTTCACTAGTCAGTTTTTTATGTCTGAAATCTTCCTGACCACTAAACATGAAATGGCCTTTCGATTACCCATAGGGTAGAGTGAAACTTATTTAGCTGAACTCCGATAACCTGTGTACACTCATCTTTCAATATTCCGTCCTCTAGCACCGCTGCTAAAACTCCTTCACATACTCTCTCACACATGTGCCTGTACACACACACACGCGCGCACACACACACACACACACACACACACACACACACTGCTGAATTACTTATATCAGCTGAGTAGACTCTCCTCTCTGTTGCTTATATGCTGCTTTCTCTGCCCGGAATGTCCTTCCCCTCTGCCCAGCAAATGCATGCTTATCACTAAACTCTTTTTTTTTTAAAGGTCATTCTTTTTTTCCCAGTGAATTTTCCCCTGAGTTCTTGTGTGGCTCTGGGTGGTGTCTCCTCCTCTGGTCATGCAGCGTCCATCCATAACTCCATCAGAGCAACTGTCTCATCACGTTGTAACTTTTGTTCACACATGTGTGTGCTCCCCACTGTAAGCTATGTGACAGACCCTGAGCCTTCATCTCTGTTTCCTCAGCTTTGACCAGAAGCACAGTTAGGGAAGAGCAAGATTGGCAGACCCATCGGCAATGTTTTAGAGATAGCATAAACTTTTTCTCGGGGGAAAGAAGAAAAGAACCATGGGAGTTTTGTTATGTAGAAGGTCAAAGAGTGATTATTCCCACATCATTTCTTCCATAGCACAAGGTTGGTTGCAGGGAAGAAAGCCTAACATGGCAGAGGAATTCAAACTACCTTGCAGGCGAAAAGGTAGAATGGATGTGGTTTCTTTTCTTTCTTTCTTTTTTTTAAGGATTTTATTTATTTAGTTGACAGAGACAGCCAGTGAGAGAGGGAACACAAGCAGGGGCAGTGGGAGAGGAAGAAGCAGGCTCATATCAGAGGAGCCTGATGTGGGGCTTGATCCCATAAAGCCAGGATCACGCCCTGAGCCGAAGGCAGACGCTTAACGACTGCGCCACCCAGGCGCCCCCAGATGTGGTTTCTTAACAAGAGACGAGGATAGAGGTGGTTGCTGTGGGCAGGAGCATGCTGATAAATCCAGTTTGTAGAAATATGTTAATGTCAACAAAGCCATTTGTTCTAAGTCATAGGGATCAGGGGAAGAAGAGGGGGTCAAATGAATATTTTCCTAGAGAGCCATCAGAAGAACCTTAAGAAAACATAAAAATGAAATTAATTAATTAATTCAACAGATATTTTTAAGCACCTACCTTATTCTAGGTTATTGTTAGGTATAGTAGGGATGCAATGTGAACAAAACTAATAAACAAATTAAAACCAAAACCAACCAACCAACCAAAAAAAATACCCAAACCAACAAATAAAGATTGCCTCTACCTTCATGATACTTGAAATTTGGTAGGGTGAAGACTGAAATCAATTAAATATCATATCAAAGCATATACTTGGATAAATGTTAGGAAAAAGAGGTATGTGGCATCGGGAAAGCATAGGCCAGGAGGGCTTTATCTGCAGCTGATGAACACAAAACCACCACACACACAGGTTCCCATGTGACCCAAAGCAAAAGGAAACGAAAGAGGCCAAGCATGTTACACAGCTTGTAGGTCTGGGATGTAATTTCCATCAGGCCCACCCTGAATTCTTTCAGCCCCTGGGCATATGGAATGAGGGAGTCCCTTTCAGGGCCAGTGTTGGTAGGAGTTACAAGTGCTGGTGACGGTGAGAAAATACTTCCTGGATCATTGCGTCTTTGCTACAGTGGGTGCAGCTCTAACACTGGGAGTGGAAATGTGTATCATCAGAATGAAAAGTCACTGAGGCCAATTAAAAGAGACTTACTTAAACCAAGGCCTGCATCTTCTGTGAGAGAAGCAACACGGCCACCAGAGGCCGGAAAAATCTTGTGTAACTTCTTTCTTCCAGATGACAAAAGCATTTCATACATCTTCACCAATTCTAACACTAATAATTAGCAGTGCACACTTAAAAACAATTCTTATTGAGGGAAAACACAACCAGAAGGTAGGTGGCTTATGGCATCGGGGGACTGACATTCTGTCTGAGTTTTGGAATTTTGCTTGGCAACTAGAAATAAATATGTAGATAAACTAGATTATGGGAACATTGATAACAGAGATGTTAAAAATGGATGGGTTAAGAGACTATAATAACGAACATTTATTGACAAGTTACATGTCAAGGAGTTTGAAAATTTCTTTACTTGTCATATGCATGCTTTACCTTCATTTCCTGTACAGCCATTCCCACCCACAATGCGTGCATCTAATGAATTTCACAAACACTGTGTCTGAACATTTCAGAAGATATTTGATGATTGCAAAGGGCACAAAGTGGGACATTCCCACTTGGATTTTTATAACCCATCCCACACAGAATTACCTTTTGGAGTAAAATAGGAATATTTTAGTTTTTTTTTTTTTTAAACCATTTGAGTGAAAATTAAAATATGCAAAATAGACATAACACCTTCTTAAAGTATATACCAGAAATGCTGCTGACCCTGTTAGACTGGAGTTGGAAATATGAGATGAATAAGTTCTGGAGATCTAATACCCAGCATGCTGATTATAGTTATTAATAATATATTATAATATATTGTATATATTGATAATATATATTGTCTACTTGAAATCTATTAAAAGTGTAGGTCTTAAGTGTTCTTACCACACACACAAAATGGCAACTATGTGAGATGATGGATACGTTACTTAGTTTGTGGTAATTATTTTATATTGTATACATATATCAAAACACTGCCTTGTGTACCTTAAATATATACAATTTTTCTCTGTCAGTCATATCTCAGTAGAGCTAGAAAATGAATAAATACATAAAATACTGGAAAATTGGAAGGATCTACACATATTAGTCAGCATGAAGGGTTACTTTATTCAAATACTCCTAATGGTCCTGAATGGAAAAAATCAGTGGTGTAATTCCTCAACATTGCAGGTCTTCATGAGATCCAGCATGGCAAAAGATAAAGAAGTCACACTGCTTCATTTTGTGTTGGAATAGTCATTATTTTCTATGAAGGAACAATTTTTTTAGTTGGATGAATGGTAGGTTAATCAAACACAGAAATCCTTGGTTGACTGAAGGCACAAAGGGAAAGTTAGTGAACATGATCTTTAAATTTCCATTCTCTCTCCAGGATGAAATGTGGAATCGGTATTTTTTCTTCCATTTGAAGTCACTTGTGACATAACACTCATAATCTCCCCACCTCCACTTTATTTTTTTTTAACACTATTCTTGTTAATATGCTTCTCAGCCAGGAAAAATGACATTAGGAAAAAAACATTGTACAGGTTATGGGAAGGGCAAAAATGGAAGTGTCAAAGTGAAGTATGCTTCATGAAAAAATAGTTACTTCATATCTCTTTGATGACAAAAATACCACCCACTTTTGGAAAACTCTTATATTTAATTTTACTCCCCGCCACTTTTAAGAGAGCTGGGAATACAGGTTTTCTTGATGGATAGACTTAATGACAAATTACTGCTACCCAGATCTGGGAAATTTGCTCCCTATTTAATGAATGCATTTTTAGATATTGAAAAAGAAAAGGAGGAATAGCTCAGTTTTCTGTGTGCGCCCAGCAAATACCTGTTTTCCTTTGTTTCTCAAAGGAAAATACACTTTAAAACATTTACACTCGTTTCTCACCTGGGATGTCTGAATTATGTCCATATACAGACTAAAAGTCTAATGTATATTGACACATAGGCTTTATGTCATTTATCTCCAAATAATTAAGGGAACTTAAGGAGAAATCAAATCTGTACTTTTCTCAAATTTTATCTGCTCCAATGTGCAAAAATAAATAAATAAATAAATAAATAACCTTTTCAAAGGACATTTGTAGCTAAACCATTTGGTACTAGTTATACTGGTGCTTATTAAAGTAAAGCTCAGTTTCCAAGTTACTCTTAAGTATTTTAAAATCCGGATTGGAGATGGGAACATATTTCTAATGATTTGTTTAGTCTGGTAATTATCATCAACCTTTAACATGGGCTGAACCAACTCTCTCTGTGATTGCGCTCTTATCATCTGCTACATTGTTATTAAGCAGACATGTTCTCATAGGAAATGCTAGGACAAGTTACCCTGGGCCTTTGAATTAGGATGTCTGTTCAACAATTTAGTCATATAACTGGATTTGAGGTTGCTTGGCAGAAGCCAGCTTTTCATCTGGTTCTTCTTTTTGGAGCAGATGATGGAGCAGGATTCTTGTGGTGAGAAATGGACACTGAGAACATCCCAGAAGCTGTTTCCTTTTCTGAAAAAGAGCAAGGCCTTATGGGATAAAGTGGGGTCAGTTTTAGGGGCTTCTCTATTGCTACACAGCTCTCTGTGTATCCAGTCCCTCCTCTTGAGCTGCTGACATCTTCGTTGAAGTCTGTGTGCCCCAGTCCTTGGTGCCTTAATTCAACCAAACAGCCATGAATGCCTAATCTGGGCAAGGCATTCTTCTAAAAGCATTCAAAAGATGTGACTTTGACCTCAGCTAGCAGTTGAGGGAGGATGCAGTGGGTGAAAGGATGTTCAAAACAACTAGAGTAACTGCTCTCCATCTACTAAGTACCACCTGCTAAGTGGAGTCCGAGGAGTTCAGTGGAGGAACTGACACTAGAGAAGGATTTTAAGAGCCTGAGTAGATCTTCAGGCAGAGTGAACATTTAGTTTTAGTTCTCTACCAATTGACCCCAAGTTACATTTACAGTTTCAGTATTTGCCATTTAACCAGTCATTTAGTTAGATAATTAGTAAAATATTTGTGCATATCTGGGTTCATTATTACTGGCTGACGAGGGAAATGACCCCAATATTCAAGAAGCTAGCAGCCTATCAGGGGAAAAAAGAAATCCCTGCCTTTATGGGAAATTCTCAGAGAATAAACTTTAAGTTGGGAAGTCCCCATTGTGGGATGAGATACTGTTTCAAGTATTGAAACCACTGGACTTAGATCAGTTGAAATGGTCACGCTGAGGAAATTGTAACACACACAAGACTAGAAACTCATGACAGGGGTCACCTGGGCTGCTGACTTGCTTGCTTTATTCATTTTTTTTTCCACTGGGCAAAGAGGTTTTGATTGTGGATCATGAATCAAAAACTATGCCAGGAATTGGAGGCAGAGGAACTAGGTGAACAATGATTACCTTTTTAAAGAATCCCCAACTTGAAAGGTGAGACTGGGCCTCCCAAATAAAATTTTAACCTTGAGAAAAGAGAAGCACTTACCTTCAAATAAGGGAACAGTGGTGCATGTTAAGGATTTTGCGCTGACTTTAGCAGTTTTGAAGGGCCACACGGGATGAGGTGGGTTGTTCCAGGTGGAGAAACGTACATGCATCAAAATCTGTGTAGTGTGAGAGACACGAATCACTCAGCATATTTATTGCGTGTGTGTGTGTGTGTTTTAGAGAGAAAGGGAGAGAGAGCACATACATGGGGGTGGGCAGAGAGCAAGGGAGAGACAATCTTAAGCAGGCTCCACACTCAGGGTGGAGTCCTATTTGAGGCTCAGTCTCAGGACTCTGAGATCATGACCTGAGCCAAAAGCAAGAGTTGGACACGTAACTGACTGAGCCACCCAGGTGCCCCCCGCTCAACATATTTGTATTTATTCTGAGAACTGCATGTGGGCCAGAAGGTTGAGAGCAGCGGGTGGGGGCAAGAATGCTGTCAGACACGAGGATGGAAAAGATACTGGGGCTGGTGCATGGAGGGCTCATGGGAGGAGCCTGCGCACTAGTGTGGGAGTGAGCCGCAAAAGATCTTAGGACAGAGCAGCACAGAAGCGATCTTTGATAAGGTCTATAATTACGGCGTGGAGAACGGCTACATTCTAAGGCAGAAACGATGTGGAGAAAAGATCTGAGGGATAGACCTTTAGAGTTAAGTAGTATGCACAGATATTGCTGGGGGAGAAAACTAGGAAAAAGTACCTGAAGGAAGCCAAGAAAAAGATTAAGATGGTGCCATGAAAGACAAGGTAAAGGACTTTTAACAGAGAGTGTCGAGCACCCTGAAGGTGTCCTGTGGGGTAAAAACTGAGAGGTCACCTGATATGGCAGTAATAAAGTCGTTGGTGACCTTTACAAGTGTGAACTTGGCACAATGTTGGAAATGGAAAGCAAATTACAGGGGGTGAAGGGGGAAGTAGGTGGAGAGGAAATAGATGTAATGGGCGTAGAAAATTCATTTGAGAAATCTGGCAGAGCTCTTGCTGGCAATGAATGGCCAGAGAGAGAACAGAGTTGATAGCTAAATGAGGAAACATGTTATCGTTTACTCTTATACGTAAGCCATGTGTTCGGCCCAAATCACCTAATCTCAGTCCCCGAATGTGTATTTGGCATTTCCTCCTCTGCACTCAGCTCCCTAAATTATTTTCGCCCCCTTCTCTTTTCATCTGAAGGGTATTACCCACTTAATTTAAGACCATGCTGTGTATGTAATAAGTGTCCAGCATTATTGATTGAAAAGTTTCCTCTTTGCTTCATTGTTTGGAGTTCCTGTGAATATAAGACAATTACCAAGAGAAAGAAGAATAAAAAGGATTAATGGCATCTTGGAAAGAATAAGCATTGAAGATCCCTCACAAAGGAGACATCCTATCTCATCATATTGAAGACATAATGAATTTTTTTCCTGCTCGTTTCTATGGGAGACATGCAACTACAAACTGTAATTTTAGGCCAAATCCTTCACTGAGAAAAGGAACTGAGGGGAACAGCTCACTTCCCCCTAACCTACCCAAAGAAACAAAATTCATATTCTGAATTACAAAGTTGTCTTGGAATGATAGTTTGAAGATTAAGACCTGGGAATGCAAAGACCTAGACATTTTCCTTCTATTCCTTCTAAAGAAACATCTAACACTAAAAAATTAATAACAAGGGAATAAATGTTGATTTTGTATTTGGTATATAACACACTGTGCTGGGAGCTTTTATGTATTTCACTTCCTGCCCACAGCAATCTTGAGAGAAGGATATATTAGTATGGATTCGAAGATGAGTACATTGAAACTCAGAGACACCTGGAAACAGGTCTCCAGTGACCTTTAAGCCATGTTGCCTCAACATTGACATCACTGGGGCGCCTGGGTGGCTCAGTTGGTTAAGTGTCTGCCTTCAGCTCAGGTCATGATCCCAGGGTCCTGGGATCCAGCCCTGCAGAGGGCTCCCTGCTCAGCGGGGAACCTGCTTCTCCCTCTCCTCCCCTCTCATGCTCTCTCTTGCTATCTCTGTCTCTGTGTCTCTCTCTCTAACAAATATATAAAATAAAAAAAAAATTGACATCATTGTTATATTATATAATCATTTTGTCCCAGAGTTTATATAAGGAATCACTAAAGTGTTTTTCCAAAGACTGCTGCTTCCTATAAATGCTCAAAGAGCTAAAAAAAAAAAAAAAAGAAAGAAAGAAAGAAAGAAAGAAAGAAAGAAAGAAAGAAAGACAAACAAAAAACAGATTTTGCTAATTGTGAGACAACATGTCATGGAAATATTAGAAATATCAACACCAAAAATAACAGAAATGCTAATGATGATGCTACTACATTTCATTCTATCACATAATACTTCAACTATTTTATAAATCGGTATTTTCTCCCCACATGTGCTTCTATTCAGTTGTGTGGAACTGAGTGCTGGAAAATCCAGAATCTTGCTACACTGTTTTAATAAGAATATTTTGGTTTGGAAAATGCACTGAACTACGTATGGTAGCAAAAGTTGAACATAACAAAGCCTATTTCTTTCGATTACAACTGGCCAACCCTGAACATGCAGAAATATCAGAAGGCTGAAGATGGAAAATAAGAGCTCCATCTTATAGTGAGAGTTGGCCCTGTGGGATTGGAATGTGGCTTGTGGGTCCCCAGCTCTGGAACACAGATGTCAAGCAGAGCTGGCCAGCTCTGGAAATTTTCAGAGATTTCTGGCTGGTTTGTTGGGGCCTGGCTGGCTGGCTTTAGGGAGGCTGTACTCTGGGTTCTCCCTGGTCCAGAGAATAGTGAGCATAGCCAGCTGGCTCCTACAGCTGGCCAAGTTGGCAGATGAACTGATTCCACATTTGGGGGACCAAGAGTCAGAGAGGCCCATGATCAGCAAATCCAGGAGCAGGGAAGAAGATGATAAATTAGAGGGTAGATTCATTCCAGTCATCAAGGGAGAGCTGAATAGCATAAAAGGGTGTTCTGTTTCCATAGAACTGACTCAGGTACCATAGGACCTGTGTATTAACGAGCTTGGTAATTGATTGGGTCTCTATAAAGAATGAATGGGCTTAAGGTCTTATAATATGGCAATTACAAAGATTCTAGGGGCCACCTAGCGAAAGCGCTTCCAGAACTTCGACCCATAGAAACTGTGAGAAAAAAATGTTTATTGATTAAGCCACTAAGTTTTGGGGTAATTTGTCATGAGACAATACCGTGACCCACCTTTGCCCATGTGTTTTACCTGTGTTCAGAGTAAAATATTCCTACCCATACATGCAAATCCTATATTAATGTGTTGTTTCTATAGACTGTTATGTTTAAAGAAGATAAAGAAGGAATTATCAGGGCTTTTGTTTAAAGCAGAAGTTTCTTAACTGGCTGCTGCTATGGTAATAAGGGAAACAGATATTCCTACTTTTATTTCTTCTGGAGAGATTCCATCTGTTTGGATGTGTGCCATGGATATCCATCTCCAAATAAAATTCAAAATTCGTGTACTGAGGTCAGAAAATACTTTGGGATTCCTCTCACCTACAGTGCAAAATTATTTCCTAAAACCGTGTAACTATTGACTGAATCCACTTTTAAATGCCTTACAGGATTCCTATTAATTCTTCTGTTTCACCTGAGAGGTCAAGTACAGATAAGAACTACCACTTCTGTGGGTGGGGGGGACTTTCATTCTTCGTTTAAGCTACGTACTGATGAATTTATCAGCAGGCCAGCTGGTCTTGCTGTGGCTCACTCCATCTTACTAGGCACAGGATTCCCCTGTATTTATCTTACTTCATCCATTTGATCAGATCTGAGCACCAGGGCGGTTATCACCTTCAACCCAATATCATTCACACTGTGAAAAAAAATCTCTAAAATAATATACATTATTTGCCCATGAGCCCTCTTCGTGTAGTTAAAAGTTATTTTATCTACAGGTTATTATTAATTTTAAGGGCAGTATGCTCAATAGCCCCTAAATTGGGGGAGTATTTTGGAACTAAGTTTCCTCTCCTCACTGCCTGGGGACACACAGCATGATCAAAGAGCATTCAAGGGTTACTATATTCAGGGAATGTTAAAGAACCCACTGCTCGTTGGGAATTAGCAAATAAGAAAAACCACAACAAAAAATCCTTACACTCAGCTGATTGTTTCTCCATGTCAAATACTTCACCTGTCAGAACACAATAACTTTTTGAAAGAGTTGTTATTGTTATGGTGTTTTACAGACGAGGGAATGGAGGCACAGAGATGTGAAGTAAGTCTTCCGAGGTCGCATAACTAGTCAGTGGTAAACCTGCGGTTTAAACCTAGCGTGGGCAGGCTCCCGTGCCTGGACCATCATCCTCTGCACAGAGCTGCCCCTGTAAAGAAGCTGGGACCATGTGCCCTAGAAACACACGTGGAACCATCAAGTTACTCAGAGTAAACAACCTTTTCTTCCCTCAGAACCTCAGGAACAGCCTTTGACCATGATTTTAGAACTGCGTCCCTAGGCCACCCTTCCCTGAAATGCAAAGTTGCCATTAGGTCAAACCCCAGATGGGGGCTTGAACGATGCCTTAGAGTATTTGATGTGGCCGTATGCATGTGGGGGGGGGGTAGGTTTGTGTAGGCATGTGTGTATGTGTGTGTGTTTATGCATATCCGTGTGTGTAGACACATTGTGTACAGTTCAGAATCCAATTTTTTTTAAGTCAAAGCAATCTCTAATTGTAGGAGAATAATCCCCACCCCCACCCCCCACCAAAGATATCCATGTCTGAATCCCGGACACAAGTGAATGTGTTACCTTTTATCAGAGATTTTGCAGACTGGATTACATTAAGGATCCTGAGATGAGATTATTTTGGATTATTCTCGAGGGTTCTGATAAGAGGAAGGCAGAGAGATGGGAAGATGCTATGCTGCTGGCTTTGAAAATGGAGGAAGGGACCACCATCCCAGGAAAGGCAGGTAACTTCCAGAAGCTGGAGAAAGAAAGAGTTTCCCTTAGAGGGAAACCAGCCCTGCTGGTATCTTGATTTAGTTCCAGGGAAACCCGTTGTGGACCTCGGACTTCCAGAACTGCAGGATAATAAATTCGTGTTGCTGTAAACTGTTGTTCGTAGTGATCTGCCGTAGCAGCAATAGGAGACCAATACAACCATCGAAACAGGGTAGCTTAAGATTGAATTTTCCCATGTTGAAAAATGAAGAAACCCAACTCTGTCTTATCCCCATCGTCTTGAGCAATGCTTTGCTCTTCTCATGCTTACTTCTTTTCCTCTGAAATAAACTGTAATCGATACTTACGGGCAGTTGATACTTGCTTTATTGATCTCATTTGCTTATCTCGATTTCCTGCATTGAGCATCTTGTTAGTAGTTTTCCTGGAAAAATGGCTACATTATAAACCAGGATGTAGTTCAAGAAATGATTGCCCTGTTTCTCTCTCTTCATTCCTATTTTTCGAAACATTCAATTTAACTTAATTTGTGTAAAGACGACTCTCATACCAGAGTTATTACAAAATGTATAAGATACATTTTGAGAGGAAAAAGAACATAAAACAGATACTCCTTTCCTCCTGATGTTTAAGAAAGAAAAATGGATTCGTTTCTGTCCAAATTTTTTGTGTTCATAAAAACTCTTCTCGAGCTCCCAATGCCTGTTCCCACCTTCTGATTGGCCTGTGATTTTCTGCATATTTCTATACCCTAACTTCATTCTTTTGCTATGTGCTGTTTATTTAGATGTCTGAACAATGATGTTATCCAAGTTATATGCAAAATGGTCTACTACAAGGATATATCATAAGTAAGAACTTGAATTTTCCATGGAATCTGAAGTACATGGAATCTGAAGTATAAAAGTTATATGCAAAATGGTCTACTACAAGGATATATCATAAGTAAGAACTTGAATTTTCCATGGAATCTGAAGTACTAAAAGATGGTATGCTGATCTTCTGACAAAATTATTCCAAAAAAAAAAGTGTTTGCCTCTGCAAAATTAACTTGGTTTTTATAATTTGCTCAGAGACAGTTCTAACCTACAGAAAAATTTGCTGGTATTGAAAATGAGTTGGCATTTTCCTTTATAAAAATTGAATTATTCATGACTTTTTGTACTATACAAATCATGCTTATATATTTTATACACACACATTTTTGCTTTCTGATAGTAAGGGCTTGTCTAAAAATGAGAGATCTTTTTTTTCATCTTCAGCTAGCTATGATTTGAAAAAACAGCCTAGGGGGCCCCTGGGTGGCACAGTGGTTAAGCGTCTGCCTTTGGCTCAGGGCGTGATCCCGGTGTTATGGGATCGAGCCCCACATCAGGCTCCTCTGCTATGAGCCTGCTTCTTCCTCTCCCACTCCCCCTGCTTGTGTTCCCTCTCTCGCTGGCTGTCTCTATCTCTGTTGAATAAATAAATAAAAAATCTTAAAAAAAAAAAGAAAAAAAAGAAAGAAAAAACAGTCTAGTAACCAGCTTACTATATATATTATTTTGATGAGCAACTTAAATGTTTATAGTCATATTTTTTTAATATAAATTTGGTGAACTGTGGTTGTGATCTTCAGCTAGAAAAAATATTGGCCAGGTAAAGCTCTTTTAGGGACAACCTGGTCACCTTGATTGCCCTTTTTTGTATTATATGTTTTTTCTTAGAGGCTGTCAGCGTCTGTCCACTCTATAGCTGGGCTATTCCTAATTGAGAAACAGAGGGTAGAAAGCCTAGCATGGGGCCTTATGGTACAAATTACAATCCTTGACTGAGAACTTGCAGGGAAGGTAGGGTGAATTTTAGGGGTTGAGCATCAAAGCCTACTTCATATTCCTGACAGCTATTCCAAGATACATAGATGTGATGATGAAAAATAATTGCATATAATCGAGGAGATCTAGAATACTATAGTGCAGATACAGGTGAAAGAGTTTGACCAACCAGAAATAAAGATATTGTTTAGCATTTGTGGGAAACTTACGCAAGAATAACATGGTGGCCTTTTATGGATGATGTTTTAAACTGTGCATTGGATATCACCACTGTGTCCTACTGCATCGATAGCTGGGGGTCCAGGAGGAATGTCCCAGCCTGACCAGAAATGCAAAGAATAGTGTCTAAGCCATATGTAAGAGAGATACAGTATAAGGTGTTGGAGGAGAATGTCTGGCTCTCCTCCTTTTAACACTGTGGGTAAAGCTGCTGGTCCTCTTAGTGATTCAAGAGGCAGAAAGTAAAGCCCAAGAGGCTCTTCCCTTGAAAGCACAACAACCCTCTTCCCTGTACTTCTTCCCTCCCAGTAGAGTCCAGTGAATATCCTGGCTCCTCTAATCTATCAACAACTGCTCTACCTATGGGAATGAACTAGTAATGGCTCAAAGATAGAGTAAGTGGGAGTTTCCTTGCCCCTCCAGGCAGAGAGAGAAACAAGAGGAAGGGCCCTAGTCTTGCTCTTTATTCATGACCATTTTATATGCCATGTGTGTGCTTAGAGGGCTGAGGGGGAAGACCTCAAGGGTCTTAGATGAATTATTCTTGATTAAACAGTAGAAGAAAATCCACCCTTTAGTTGAACAACTGTAAGACACGAAGCATTAAGACTGAGCCATTAAGTTGAGACCTTTAAAATGTCCATAAGTGGAACAAATAGACTCAAATTTCTATTTTGAAGACATTATATAATCTACTGGTTTGCAGAGACTGAGTTTGTGGTATTTACCAAGTTTTACTTTCATATGACTTACCATATCTATTTATATCTATCAATCATCTATCCTCATCTATCATCTACCTATGTCACTAACTAAATAGCCATACAATCAGACTTTTAATCTTAAATTCAAATGGAGATGGTTTAGATTTTCTCTTAGCATTTGGCTATACAAATGCGAACCATTCAGGCATTTAGAAAAGTATATCAATCCCTGGAAAATTCCGAATAGTGTATTTCTTTTTTTTTTAAGGTTTTATTTATTTATTTATTTGAGAAAGAGTGAGAGAGAGAGAGAGAGCACATGAGCAAATGTGAGCAGGGGGAGGAGCAGAGGGAGCAGAGGGAGAGGGACAAGCAGACTCCATGTTAAGTGTAGAGCCCTACTTGGGGCTCGATCCTACAACCCCGAGATCACAACCGGAGCTGAGAACTGGGTGTTTATACACAACTAATGAATTGTTGAACACTACATTAAAAACTAGTGATGTACGATATGTTGGCTAACTGAACATAATAAAAAAAAAAAAAAAAAGAAGAGTCAGACTGACTGAACCACTCAGGTGCCCCTCGCATAGTCTTGATTTGAAAATTTAAATGTCACCTTTGGCTTTCTTTATTTTTAAACACAGGCAAATTAAAGTTGAAAATGTGGCATTTATAATGTAATTTTAATCCATTTGAGATAAATATTTTACTGCTAATATTAACATCTCTTAATTTTTCCCTGAATCTAGAAAATTATCTAGCTGTCTCTTCATACATTTAAATATGAAGACTGAACTCAACTTATATATGCAGAAGTTCGTTTGCACATTCTGTTAAGTTTGTACATTTGTACTTCTGTCATTCTACAAATGAGGTCAGAAATATTTATCTGACCGTAGAGCAATGAATGCTCTAATGGTCAACTTGCAACCCAGAGTTTGCCTCTTTTATTTACTTAATTTTGAGGAAATAATTTTTGAGAATTTTAGGAAGGCTTAGTATTAACCACAAAGGTATTAGGCGGAACATGTTCTTACCCAGACCACTGCCCTGATGAAAGGTTTTTGGCTTCGTGGAGGACCCCACAGAAATCTGAATAGCCTGGGGTGGTTTTATTTGACTGCTGGCCCTCGGTGTTTTTAATTTTCAGAGTGCTTGAACTTTTACTGCAAAGGGAGAGAGAAATCATTACACAGATAATGTTTTGTAGCCCCTCTCACATATAGCCTTTAGTGTATTCTTAAGCACATTTTCAAACTTAACCGGATTCTAAGAGAACATCTCATTATTGCATATGGGATGACTTAGTGCCTGCTTAGGGAAGTTTGAGTTTATCCAGTGGTGGGTTGAACGAAGTTAGAAACACAACATTAAAGTAAAATTTTAGTTTCCCTTTTATCATCTAGCAGCTAAATTCTCTTGTTGAGTAAGAAACAAGCTCCAAACACACAAGAACACTATTTAAAAACTTAATGGTTTTTTTCTCATCAATACAAATAATAATAATACAATACTAAATAATAAAACAATAAAATAATACAAATTCTGATCTCAAGCCAGTGATGCACAATGTCAATAAGAAAAGAACTATACTAAAGTTGGACCTAGTAAGATCCAATTTTCTGGTAGATCTAAACATGCCCCTATGTGCATGAAATATGATCTATATTTTGACAGTTTTAGAATCAAGTTTTTTTATTATTAATTTTTTTAATAGATAAAGTCCATGTTTAATACTTAAAGTGTTATTTCCCAGGGAAAAAGAAAGAGAGGAAATAAGTCAAATTTATCACAGCATAGGACTAGTACTATACATCTTCCAAATAAAATATCAGATCTTGAGTTTCCACCTTAGATTTTATGGCTTTGACTAACACTGTAGTTAGAGATATATGCCAAGTATTTCACTGTCTGTAATTCACAAAGACTCCTGAAGTCGACAAATTGTTTCTATTCATGCATCCAACTCATGGCCAAGTTTTTAAGGCAGAAAACCAGAGAGTGAGCTGGAGGATTATGTTTCATCTCTGTCAGATGGCAGAGGAGACTCTAAAATAGCAACAGGTATGTCCTGCGGTGATGAGACTCAGCCCTGCTTTCCTGCACCTTGCAGAGCGGCTTGTCAGAGGATGCAGGCAACTTGGGAACCCTGGCCACGGGAAGCTCAAGCGGTCCCGTTCTCATTGCTTTGATGTTCCGTGGCTACAGTACTCTATAGCTCAAAGGGTAATCAGCAAGTAGAAGACTCAAACTGTACTAAACTCCCCTTCTCCACAAAGAAGATGGCTCCTTCCCCAAATGACTTAACATTTTATTTACATTCTGATTTTAGTATCTTTCATACATCCATGTAGTATTTGCCCTCGTTTAAAGAAATCTAATTTCCAGTGGTTTACTCATTTTGATTTGCTTCCTACTTTCAGATAATGGGATACAATCAACTGAGTTTCTTATAGGTGTTCCATAAACACAGCCCATCTCTCATGGGTTTGAGTGATCTCACTTGCTAACAATCTGTGACTACCTGCTTCCTCTCTCCCACTCAGGTCCTTGTATCCCTCAGCCTCTCTGCATCCTTCTATCTCTGTCTTCATTCCTGTCTTCCCACTTCAACGCCTTTCGCTTTTTGCGCCTTGGAGCCCATTTTCTGTCTACACAGCCTTTGTTCTCGTTTCCATTGACTCCAATTGCCCCAAAATCCATCAGCAACACAAACTGATGTTAGATCTGCCATCCTTCACCAAGTTGTCAAGATGAAGACTCCCTGAATTTACTTTTCACTCTGCCCGGATCTCCCTGGATAGTCCTCCTTTTATCTCAATGACCTGCATGCCCCAGCCAGGTAGACTGGTCTTGGAGGCAGTTAACTTGCATCCATCTTAAACACCAGAGTTTGGTTTTTTTGTTTGTTTTGTTTTTTGTTTTTTTAGCCTTCCCTTTCTGGAGCCTGTTTTTAATGAACAATTGCCAAGTCATGACAATCCATTGCCTTGGATTTTCGGTCTCCATGAAAATTTTCACAAGTAGAGGTGGTTACTTATTTTACCTTGAGAACAGCCTTTCATATTTGGAGGAAACTAGATATTCCAGGAGTCTATACTTCTAGAGTCATTTTGCTTTTGCCTTTTTATTTGTTTATTTGAAATATAAAATTGGAAAGAAAATTCTGCTCTCATTTCAAATCAGCAGATTAATCTTGTTTGTCAGCCAGTTGCTGCTGTTACTGGAATGGAGATTATTCTCATTCCTCTAGCTAGGAAACGTCCCTCTAGATCAAAGCTTGGCTTGGTGACAGCACATGTTTCTACTAGTTGATTGAGGTCAAAAGGTAGACAGTACTTGCATTGATTTCTGGATCAGGTCTGTGACAGAATGGAGCCTGACAAAGTTAGCAGGTAGGAAGCAGAGTGGGTATAGAAAGGGAGGTAAATCTGTGAAAGTTGGCAATTGTCCATTAGATAATCTTGCTTAGACAATCACTTGAGCCTGGTTGCTGCTAGGCAGAAACTTTTCTCTTTAAGGATGATAACGAATGTCACAACTTTTAACAAAATGGAAGATAGAATGTCAAGGGATCATAATCAGAAAATAAGGAAGGTTATCCAAGAAACCATATGTAGTGCCTGATGGAGAACTTGAAAATTAGTAGTAGTTAGAAATGGGTTCGTACCAGTTATTTACTCTATGAACATTTATTTCTGCTCTGTTTGGAGGATTGGCTGGTGGTTATGCTGAGCTATAGGCCAACCTCAGCTGACACTGTATGGGCTCATCCCTGCATCTACAGTCTGTTAGGGGGTCAGATGGGGATTGGTTGGTTGAAGATGTCTTCAGCTAAGATGATGGGTCTCTGTTCCATGTGGTCTTCCAGGCCTAGGTTTGTGCTCATGGCAAAGACAGAGTTCTGAGAGTGTGAAAGTGCACAAGGTCTCTTGAGGCCTATGCTCAGAAATGGCCCACTGTCACCTTCACCACATGCTAATGGCCAGAGCAAGTTACAAGGCCAGCCCTGTTTTAAGTACTGTGGGGCATAGACACCACATTTTGATGGGAGGAGCTGCCAAGTCATATTGTAAAGGGTGTAGGTAGAGGGAGGCCATTACTAGAGTCAACACAATCCACCACGGTTCTCATGCCATAGCCAATTGCAAAGTAGAGTTGCTGGGGAAAAATGTACCCCCCAAATAAAATGGGACTGACATAAATTAGAAAACAGAGCAGAACACATATCTCTAGAAAGTAAGGCAGAGAGACTGTGAACTGAGTAAATCACCTGGAACTCAGAGTACCTCTGCTAGAGCAAGTTCCTTTAACGCGTTGCTTAATTTTGGAGTGTGACCAAGTGATTTCTGCTAAATCGGCTGTAATTCATCAGTCACAGCTAGGTTAGGTGCTGTCTTTCCTGGTACTGGTTGGGAATTGGTGTGAGCCCTGACTTCACACGGCCAAGCATTCCAGATCTTAGTCAAACTAAGATATTAGCCAGAAGGCTTTGGATAGAAAGGAAGAAAGGAAGAAAGGAAGAAAGGAAGAAAGGAAGAAAGGAAGAAAGAAAGAAAGAAAGAAAGAAAGAAAGAAAAAGAAAGAAAGAAAGAAAAAGAGAAAAGAAAGGAAGAAAACAGTGACTCAAATTATTAGGAATGTGCTCAATGTAACACAAAGGGCATGTAATACAAACATGTGAAAGAAGTTTTGAAGAAAGACAAGTACTCATTTGCCCATTAGGTAAGACTGAAAGAGAGAGGCTTAACCTGAAATAAGAAAATACAGAGTCATGGAAAACTATATAATTAAAACCAGTTGAACAACAGAACACTAGCTAAAGGTAAATTTGCAAACCCAGCCACTGAAGAATTAAAGGCTAGATGCAAAATATCTGTAGAGACTTTTCAGAGAGAGCACACTTTCTGTGTCAGGCAGTTGGCAGGATAACCTCATCTTAAGTGGTTTGATGATTTTTTGTTTGTGTGTGTGTTTTTGTTGTTGTTGTTGTTTATATTTATATGGAATGCATCTTTCTTGCCTTTTAGATTTATCTTAATAGAGGGAGTTTCTCTTTCCTCCAAATATTCTCATGGCCAATTGAAGTTTCTTCAGACAGTTCCTTGCTTCCAGTTCTCTAGACGATCTATCCAGTATCATTCTAAAGTTTGCCTCTTTATGTTTTCCCTAAGAGGCTTTTATAAAACCATAATGAAAAATTAAGTATCAGAGAGAATATTCTTACACCAGAGACTTACTGTTTATGGTTGATCATGCAGGAGTCAGATACTTGGATCTGAATTCTAGATTTCTGTTTTGCAAGTTGTGTGAATAAGGCCAAGTTTCTTCAAGCCTATGTTTCTCCATCTGTAAAATGTCAATAAAAGTAACAGTATTTACTTATATTAATTTGAAGCTGAAGCAGAAGGAAACAAATCTGCCTCAACTGCTTAAAAATAAGAACAGTAATTATCTCTTGTCATAGAAAGGCCTAAGTCAGGGATGCCAGTTTTAATGGTATCAGAAGGGTCTTAGGTTCTCTCTACTGTTCTGCAATCTAGAGTTGTCTCCCCTTAGACATCACATCTAGAAATTGCAGTGTTTAAATAATCAAGTGGAGAAGATCTTTTTCTGGATTTCTCCTTTTGTGCATGCTATACGCTGAATTGTGTCTCCCTAAAATTCATTTGTTGAAATCCTGACCCTCAGTACCTCAGAATGTAGCTGTATTTGGAGATGGGGCCTTTAAAGAGGTAACTAAGTTACAATGAGGTCATTAGGATGGGCCCTAATCCAATCTGAAACACCACAGAAGAAAGACCAGGTGAGGACACAAGGAGAGCTGGACATCTACAAGCCAAGGAGAGAGGCCTCAGAAGAAACCAACCCTGCCACACTTGACTTTCTTGGACTTTTAGGGCCCAAAAATGTGAGAAAATAAATTTCTGTTGTTTAAGCCACCCACTCTGTGGTGCTTTGTTACGGCAGCCCAAGCAAAGTAAGATAATGTGTGAGGTGAGGAGATCTTTTTCCAGAAACTCTTTTATCAAGATCTCTCTCACAAATCAATTGTCACAGTTGTGCTATGTGTTCATTTCTCATTCACTCAATAGTAAGGGGGATGGATGGGATGATCATAACTGACTTAACGAGGTCTCAACTCTTTGGAAGACAGTGGACACCTGGGGGAAGAAAAGGAGCTTTTTGTTGTTGTTGCTGTTGTTTGTTTTTTGTTTTTAGAAAGGAAGAAAAAGAAATTCTAGCAAGGAAGAATTGACACGCAGTGATGTCTCTGCCTTATGGGTTGTTTTGAGGATTAAGTTGAAAACGTGTGACACATTTAGTGTGGTGTCTGGCATATTAGATGATGATGATGATGAAGATTATCAAGCTTCATTTAGGTGGCGTTCACAGGAACAATGCCTGGTTATTCTTGAGAGAAGAATGCGTTGCTATTTTAGTAACACTCTTTTTGCCGAAGACTGTATCTCATACGACATTCTTTTGTATTGGAAGCAATTCTAATGCCAATATAATTCTACAAGAAATAACAAGAATATCAGTAATTTTATTTTTTCATTTAAAGAAAGGATTACATAATAGTTGATAATTATATATATATATATATATATATATATACACACACACACAAGACCATGCCCTCTATTAAGAAATAGGTTTGCAGTGAAATACAAACTCTGTTAGTGGGGTGAAACGTGACCCATTATAAGATATGGCCACATTCTAATTCCCTGATTCTGTGAACATAACCTTATTTGAGAAAAGGGTTTTTGCAGATGCAATTAAGGTAAGGATCTTGAAATGAGGAGATCATTTTGAATTCTCCAAGTGTTCAGTAAATCCAATGACAAGTTCTTATAAGACACACGGAGGAGTAGAAAGACACGCAGGGAGCAGTTGATGTGAAGACAGAGCAGAAGAGAGTTGTGGCCACAGCCAGGGAATGCTGATAGTGGCTAGAGACTGGAAGATGCAAGGAGGAGTTCTCCCCCGGAGATTCCAGAGGGAGTGCAGACTTGCCAACACCTTGATCTGACACTTCTGGCCTCCAGAACAGTGAGTGAATAAATTTCTGTTGTTTGAAGCCACCAAGTTTGTCACAGTTGTTACGGCGACCTCAGGAAACTAATGCAAACCCCATGCCTGTTGACTTCAATTATTTTGATATATTGTTTGGACTGTGTAATACCTTAGCTATTACGATTTTTAAAAAACAATTTCCTGTTTCGGTTTATCTAAGGAGAAAGCAAAAAATGAAATCATACTCATATATGAGTATGAGTCTAAATGTCTAATTTGCCACAATTTTGCATCTTCTCCAAGGGCTGCCTTTTTAAAAGATGAGGATTTCTTTTAGATGCCAAATATTTCATGGATGGCCACATGCTAGATATTCACTTTTAGTGTCCATGAGCAGGAAAATGCATTTTTGTCCCAAGGGACTCTGTAGATAGCAACAGTAATAAGTTTCTTTTGCTAACTTTGAGGATCTCGAAGGGTCTATATCCCATTGAGCTACTTGCAATTAGCCACCTTACCCCCCATTTCTGAGGGAGAGGGAGAGAGAGAGAGGAGAATGAATATGGGGCTGCTCTGAAATGTCTTTCAAAGCTCTAGGGTTATGCTTAAAGATGAGAATTTCTTCCATTGTTGGCTATATTTCCTAACTTTCAGATAAGTTCTGCATTTTATCACATATAGCAACAAAAAATGAAATTCATTAAATAATTGCACAATTCTTATATATGATTTCCTTTATCTATGTGCCTAACAAAGTATGAATAATTAACACATTGTCACAATAAAACTCAACATTTGAAAAAAACAAAACAAAACTAAACTTGTAAATCAGACTGGGCCCATACTGGCAAGCGCTGTTACTACTAAGAAATAAAGATACCCCAGTTCGGAGATGCACAAAAAAGGCAGAAAGAAAAAGAATGTCTAGAATTATAATATTGAATTATACAAAAACTTTGGGTTTTTAATTTTGATTTTACATAGCTAACTTTTGTCTTTTGTTGGTTTAAAATGATTGCAGTGGGGAAAACAGTGGTATGCGATTATTTGAAATTTTGTTTGACTTTGTTTCTTGGTATTCATGCCCATGTTCTACAGGCTATGAGCATAATGTGTCCTTAATTAAGTGCCAAGTTCAACCTAAGTACAACAATAATAAAGACTTCCTAGAAGTGTAGGGATAGTTTGTAATGATTAGTTCTAGGGCCCCAAACACCCACGTGGTAGAAACCTCAGGAAATTCCTACCATTAATATGGTCTTTTCACTTACTTTCTAAAGAAAAAAAAAAAAGGAAAATGAAAATAATGAATTCCTTGCAGGCACTGAACTCAAGACAATTCTCATATTAAAGCCTTTATTTCATTACTTTCACTTGGTTTTGTTAAGGAGTGTATTCTGGCCCCCAGCAGTATTGCAGGGTTTGTTCTAGTTGCAAAGGAAAAGGTGGTGTGAGAATGTTGACGTCTAAGTTCTTCAGCTGCAAAGGAAACAGGAAAACTTGAACTCTTCTGCAAAATTGATTTGCTGAGCAGGGCCTTTGTGTTTTAATTGTAATAACTTGCTTTCCAGTATTGTTTTCATCTTTGCTCTCCCCATATCTCTTTGATTCTGTTTCTATGTCCTGGTCTCCCGTGGGGTTGTAATAAGAGTGATCTGGCAGGTACCATCTCTAATAGTTTCACTTGACTTACTTGCTTATTTGCAGCAATACATATTAGGAGAAAATGCATAGAAAAATTTTGTTATGACTTGGATTTCAATTTTAGTTTGCAGGAGACAGACATCTGTATTTACACGGTGAGTGTTGTGAAAATCCTTTGTGAAACAGATGGGATTTTTCTTTAGCTCCTTTTCAACATCCAATCCGCCTCTTCAACCCTAGTGGAAGTAAGGTCTTTGTGTAGCTTACTCTCTGTCTTATTAACTTAGCAAACACAGTGCTCATCCCTAATATATATTCATGCTAGGGAAACTGCCATGGGGAATTCAAAGAAACAGGAGGGTAGTAATCTGTTGGGTGATAAGAAGTGTATACGTCCATAAACTATAATTCAAAGAATGATAAATCATGTAGTAGATACAATTAAAGAACTAAGGAAAATGGCTTATTTTCAACTAGAGTAAACATGAATTAAACTACATCCTCAAAAATCCGTAGAGTTTCATTCAGTAAATATGGAGGTAAGGGAGCTGAATGAGGGTGCTTAAGAGTAGCAAAGGGAGATGGTGAATGTATGTGGTGGGAAAGATATGATCCAGAAAGAGGGACAAAAATAGTATGGCTGGTTTAGAGAGTTAAGCTTGAAAAGCAGATCTAAGACATGTCGCAGAGGACCTTGAGTACTTACAATTATTAATCAAACAACTGAAATGTGTTAGTTTTCCCTTAGTAAGATCATATGGCCATCACTTAGACTGTGATGCATAATGTGACCTACTGACCACTTGCATCAGAATCACATGGGGATGCTTGCTGAATATCAGATTATCTGCTATATCAGTTTATCTGTGGAATATAGTACTCTGAAAGTGATTCTTATCCAGAAGGAAGCTTAAGAACTACAGGAATAGAGGAGAACATGCTGGGAGGTTGAAAGACAAGTTAGGAAGTAACTAAAATATTCAGGAGATATTAAAAAAAAAAAAGAAGAAACACAAACTCTTGTAGAGGAGGGGAAGTATAGGCACTGGGTCAAGACTTATCTGGGTTTAATACCATCTCTAGCAAGTTGGACTCTGTATGGCCCTAGACAAATTTCTCTGAGCTTTAGTTTCTTCATCTATAAAATAACATTATGTTGCTTACTCACAGAACTTTAAAACATTCAAAATATGTGAAAATATTATACTGAGCATAAAACCCAGGTGCTTAAAATATGATTCCCTATTCACCAAATTTGAATGATAAATGCATGGATGTAGGAGATCTTTAATCTCAAATAATTAAGACGACCTTGGAGATCTTTCCTTCACCCTTGGCTTAAATTATCACCACGTATAGTTGACAAAGTTTATCTTTTTAGGTCTGATCTCTCTTCCAAAATCCATACTTACTTGCTATCTCTTAGATGACTCAAAAACCCCTCTAAGCTAACATTCTCCAAAATCAACTCATGGTCATTCTCACAAATCTGTTGTCAACCAGTGGTTCCTGTTCTGGTAAATATCTCCACTACCCATGAGGGTACACACACTAGAAGCTTAGAAATCATCCTTGAAAAATTCCTTTCTTCACTCCCCATATTAAATAATCTCTTCCCTTTCTTCGTATTATCCTTTCTACTAGGTCATTTCTGCCAATACACAAACATTTGGAACCTCTCTTTTAAAAAAATTTTCCTTTGGTTCTGCTTTTCTGTCCAGTTATTGACCTGTTTCTCAGCTTTTTTTTTTTAAATTTTAAGACAAAAACCCCCTTACAGGTGTTATATGTACTCACTGACTTTACTTATTATTTTCCGTTTCTCATGAATCTATTTCAGTCAGGTTTTTCTCCCCAAACCTTTACCCAAACTGCGCTGATCAAAGCTCCAATGACCTCCGTGTTGTCAAATCCAATGGTCAGTTCTAAGTCTTGAACTTAATCTACAGTTGATGACTTAATCGTTTGGATGCATTTTCTTCACTCAGCTTCTGGAGCACCATTCCCTTGGTTGTCCTTCCTCACTGGTTGCTCTTTTAATTTCATTTGTGGATTCCCTTCCTCTTCCTGATTGCTCTGTGTTGGAGTGTCTCAAATCGCAGTGCTCTGTTGTTGTTGTTTTCCTATATCTTCCATTACCCCTGGATAATATGATCTAGTCCCATAGCTCTGTAGACCTCTGGTGGCTTCCACACTTGTACCTCCAGCATAGGTGTCACACCTGAAGTTCAAGACTGATTTACTCCACTACGTAGTCGGTATCTCTTCTTAGATACTGAATGGATAAAAGTATCCATTAATCCAAATAATTGTTATCCTTTCCAAATTTACTCTTATTCAGCCTTCTGCATCCCAATAAATGGCACAAATTTTCATGTGGTTAAATTGTTTTATTCCATGGGAAATTCATCGAAACCTTCATTTAATGTAATCTACTCTTACTTAACTCAGAATTATAAGAATCTTAATCATATTTTTCTCAATGAATAACAGATAAACAGAAAAGTAAAAATAGAAGAGTGTCTTCAGAGGAAGGCTTATAAAGAAATCCAGAAAAAATTGCTGGATCCCAAAGAGGAAGAGGATTGATTTAATATGAAGAAAAAGTGTGAGAGTTGATGTTCATTATTATGTTGTTGCCATCAATAAAAAGATAATTTTTGATTCATAAGCACTGTCTGTGGAAGTGCTGAATTCACTTGATAAAGCTTTCCATCAGAATGGCTATGAAACAATAAAATTGGGTGCATGAAGATTCAGGTTTAAAAAGCATTTAATTTCAGCATTTTATTCCCTGACAATGTCTTCAGTAAAAACATTAGTTTGTTTCTTCATTTTACATTCTATTATTTGTGACTATCTACAAGATAAACATAATGTAAGTAGCTTACAAGAAAATCAAGTCAACATCAATTTTTGTCTTCCATGGTTTTGATAGCTCTTTCCATGCATCTTTCTGTGACATGGAATCACAGCTTAAGTGGGCTTAGTTCCTGTTGTATTTTACATTTCCTTTCCAAGAATGCCTCCTTATACAATATCAACTTCCTCTTTTTTTAGTGTTAAATTTTTCTTGTGTTCTGGATTTGCAACCTGTGACAGTTATTTGGAATGATCTAAACTTTCAGCCAATGTTAAATTATCTTATGTATTGGACACGCTAACAAACTTCCTCTGCTTCTTTTGAATGCTACTGTGTCTTACAAAGAGACAAATGTGCATCAGCCTGATGAGTTTTATGGTGGAAGTCAGTCTTATACATGTGTTAATTAGATGATAGAGATCTTTTACTTTTCTTTATATGCCATCTCGCATGCTTACAATACACTTAAAATTAACCATTCTATATAATCTCATTTACCATTATTTATTGAGCAACTAATGATGTTGCGCCAAGAACAATGGGAGGTGTAAAGAAAACAGGATCCACAGTGTTAGTTATTTGGGTGCATGAGTCTAGTAGAGTAGAGAACGTACACAAAGAACAGAGTTAACAAGGCCATTGTAGGAGGTTAAATACTTGAATAAAGTGATATAACCAACACAGGAAATCCTATGGTGTGACAAGGTGCGGCGAAATGACTTCAAGATTATCTCTTTAAATTTTGGCCGCTAAGTGCTCTTAACTAAACCACAGACATTTTCTCTAGTTGTTGAGATTGAGAAAGAGCTTCTTTTTATTCTAATAAACTGTGAAATTCAGAAGTTTCAATAAAAGAACCAGAAAATAGGGAAAAGATTAAAAAATAATTCTTTACTTTCTCTCAGTATAAGAAAGTATGAATAATCAATTCATTGAATGTCTTTAGGTCTTTCTATGTCTTTTTAAATGTTATCATTCATTATATTAATTCTTATGATTTGGACAGTGGATTTAATTTTTGAAACAGCCAAAAAGTGTTTTATCCTGAATAGTGAATAAGATGAGTCTGGGGACAAAAATGTAGTGTGATTATGAAGCACTGAGGCTAATTTTAGGGTAGTTTAGTCCAAAGACCATTTCATTTTTGGAATGATGAAATCTACTATTTATTTAATGCTGGTTATAAGCCAGGCTTTATATATTGTTCTCACCTAATTCTTATAACAATTTTGGAAGTTATTCTCATTACCTCCATCTGACAAATGAAAAAACTAACAGAGAATACATCTTTGGTAAGAGGGATAAGTAGATTCCAACCCAAATCTGTCCTTGTTCTAAAGCCCATCCTTTTAATTTTTATGATATAGTGCCTCTGAACTACAGTTAGGGAACCTAAAATAAAGTCCTTGTTCTTATTTTTTATGAGTTTTGTGATATTGGGCAAGTCACTTGAACACTCTAATTCTTAATTTCTTAATTTTTCCCAAACAGGGAAATTACACCTCCCCTATATTTGCTTGATGAGATTATGGTGAGGATTAAATGAGATAATTACTAAAAAAACCCACTGTAAAATATCAAGAAAAATCACACAAATGTAAGGCAATGTGAGGAAAACTAGCCGAAGTATTTATTTACAGTATTTTGAGTAATGACATCACTCATGCACACAATGACATAGCCTTTGGTAGTATCTTCTCTGAAAGAGACTAGTTAGATGTAGACTATTTGGATATACCTGCAAAAAAAAAAAAAAAATTAATCCTTATTATGTAGCCTACAGTTACCACTTGGGCTACATATGTTCACCAAAAGAACTTGCAAATTTAATGCAAAATATAGTCAATTTGGTTATTTGTCTTCAAATAGATTAAACACGCAGATAGCTCAATTTTTCTACTATCCATGCAATTACATTAGCGTCATGTAGCATCAGGTTCACAGATAAGTGTACACACAACAAACACACACACAGACACATACACACACATGTATCAGTGGACACACGGACAAATGGCCGATGATCGTGGAAAGAACGTTTGGGGAGGCTGTTTTTAAGACTGTGATTAATTCAGTAAGGTTTGACCTCCTAAAAAGAACAGTAATTTGTAAGCCTATACAAATCATACTGGACTTAATTTTTGACAGTTGGATGTTGACCCTAAAACCCCCACTTTTAATATTCTGTGGCTTGGACTATTCATTTAATCACTTTTAATCCCTGTGAAAATGCCTTAATAATGCTTGCTATTTTTGCATCACAGGGTTTTGAAGTAAGCTAGTTTCTAGAAAAGAGGTACGGTACCTTATACTTTTTGGCATCCTTAAAACCTAGTTCATTATCCACAAAGATGGATGCTTGAGAAGTGGAAATAAAAGCAATTTATAAACTATATGTATATTGATATTTTACCTTATTCCTTAAAAAACCATTTTCAGGAATCTACTATGCTGCCTGTTTTTATATGAGTCTGGAGCAGTGGATAATATTAAATTATTTCAACTCCTCTGAATGCAACCCTACTAGTCATCTTGATATGATGCATTTAGATCATACATACGTCATCTGCTTCTTGTGCTCAGACTGGCTCAAATGTCAGCACCATCAATTCATGAATGAGATTGTTAGTACAATACAAATAATACAGCAGGAGTGCAAGTGGTTTTCACTAAGTTATTACTCTTTTTAAATGAGGCCTATCATTATGTCATGTGTTGATGTAAAAATCATCTAATGTCTGAATGGTGGGCTTGTCTGGAGCATGATTGTTTATTCCCTAATGGTTTTACAACTGGTCTAGCTTAATGCAATATTCTAAGGCTTATCCTTGAACTAATTGCTCTGATGAGCACTAAATTGCATTTTCTGAAACATACAAATTGTGTAAAACGAAATTGTGATTGTTAACTAATTTTATCTTAACTAAGGAATTAAGTTACATATGCAAATGTATTCCATTTTTTCTTTTTCTTTTTTTTTTTAAAGTATAATAGTGTTTGTCACAGGAAAGAAAAGCTTCCAGATCTTCTAATTTTGAAAGGACAGACTGAAAAATGATCAGAAAGTTCAAAGTGTCTGACTCAAAGGAGTTTATGTTGTGTTCTGAGTAACTGTCAGTTAATTCCAAACGTCTCTCTCTAATATGTAAACTTTTCAGCAGAGTCCATTTAGAAGTGCTGTCTTTTAAGGTTTAGCAACCGAAACCTTATTCTGATGCCCAAGGTCCAGGGAAGGCACTAACCATGTTTTTATCACAGAATTTCACGGACAGTGGAAAAACTGTATCTTGGTTAAGATACAAGGTGCAGGTCTGGAACACAAAATAGATGCATTTAAAGCAAAAATCCCAGGATAGAGATTAGTGGGAAGCACAACTATCTTTCTCCTGAAGCCCAACAATCTCATTTCTAACTTAAGTTCCCATACATTATTTCAGTCTATAACTGTTTAGAAAAGAAATGTCCATTACAGATTGGAAAAGCTCTGAAAAATGGGAAAGATTTTTTTATTTGGACAAAATTACCTTATTCAACAAGGATTTGTTGCCATCCAATGAACGATAGATAATTGCCTTGGTTACTTTTCTGGACATTTATTGATTAAAGTTAATCATGTAACACAAGAATAGGCCAGACGAATCGTAGCCAGTATGTTCCTCATTGTTTTGTTCAGCTCTGGCACTTTTAGGACTATAAGGCCTCTTCCCTTACGGGCTGCATCATTGCTTTAGTTAATGCTCAAATGAGTGCCGATACCAATGTGCAGTGACTTTGGCACTCTCACATATACTCTGCGGGAATAAAAATTTCAACTTTTTCTGGAAAGGAATTTGGCACTATTGATCAAAATTTCTTAAAAAGGTAATGTCCTTGCTAGGGCAAGGTAAATTCTAAGAATCAATCCTGACTCCATACTTTTCTGAGTTTCCTTCTACTTCACAGGTGTCTTCAAACCATCTCCTTTAGAGACTCCTCCTTTTTGTGTATGTGACCTTGAAATATTGTCATGTCCCAGTGGGAAAGCTGAGATCTTGTTTCTTCTTTTTATACACTGTCCTTCAGAAATATGATCTAGTCCCAGGGCTTGAAATTCCATCTAAATTGTTGACCATTTGTAAATCTTGCCCCAAATTTTCAAGGTATACTTATCCAGTTGTCTACTTAACTTGTCTCCACCCTTCACGACTCTGCTTTCTGACATCATTAGTTGGCACCCATATGTGCACTCACTTGTATCAAACAGTAATTCAAGTGTTACCATTGTCTCTTCTCTTTCCCTCACATCTATATTGGGTGGCGGGTTCTGCTAAGCTTACCCCAATGACAGATTTTCAGTCCAGACGCTCCTCGGTGTCCTACTTTTGCCATCTTTTGTTCAAGTTATCCTTGTTTCTCCTCTGAACATGACCACAGTGGCCTCCTGATTTGTTCTTTTGCTCTGGCCCATTAATATTCCATTCTTCATCCAGTAACTAGAGTGATCTTTTACAAATGCAAGTCAAATCACTTTAACTGGGCTGCCTATAACATTCTAGTGCTGTCCTTTTTCACTTGGACTAAAACCCATGTGGCTTTGGCTGGTTTACCAAGCTCTCCATGATCTGGTCCCTCTGACTTCTCTCCCCTGATAACCACTTTTCTTCTCATCCACTGGACACCCTCAGCCTTTCTGACCATTTTCTGGGTTCCTTAAACATGCCTGTATCATTGCTCTCCTAAGCCTTTCATCTGACTATTGAACTTGCTTAGAATAAATGGCTGGCTGATTCCTTCTTCCAACAGCTCTTTGGAGAAGCCTCCCTAACAATCCAATTTAAACTAGCCACCCCATTTTATTTCTCCAAACTACTCTTATCTTTACATGATATTTGTCTTTATTTATTTGTTTATTATCTGTCTTTATATGACAGAAGGCTATGTAGGATCATTTGCCTTGTCTGTCTCATTGACCATACCTTGCCACATAATAGATGCTCAGTAAGTGTCTGTTGAATGGATGAACAAGCATTGGATGTTATAAGCACTTGCCTTGTCTGTAATTAATCTGATAATAATAGATACCTATATAGTACTTGCACCTTTGAAGACAAGTAATGTATATTGAGTAATAACTATGTGTCCTACAGCATGTTTTGTGTATTTTTATTTCATTAAACTTTCAAAAAAAGGTGTGAATGGACTATAGTCCTCCCTATTTTGTGTAGAAAGAAACAAAAGACTCAAAAAGATTAGGGGTCCAACTCACCTAGGCCAGTACTTTAACACAGGTTTATTTCCTTCCCAAATCCATGCTTTTCCCTAAAACATCATGAAACCTCCCTGACATTTTACTGCTCCTCGTTTACCAATGATAATACCCCATTTACCTGGATAATAAAATTAAAATTTACTTATCTACTACTTTTTTTGTGTGGGTGTCAGATGTTTGCCAGGGGACCATCTTAAAACTTGTGCTATATCTCTTATGTGGAACTTCATTGTTTTTCCAAAACCATTTTCTTAATTTTTGTGTTTACTTTTCTCCCCTCAGTGGCTTCTTTTTCGAACCCTCTCTTTACTCTCTAAACTTACCTTCCCTCATTTCTGTCTCAACAAGCTATCTGAATTTTCCTTCTACTTCCCTAGTCTTTGATTGATTCGTTATCAAGAGTGTGTGAAGTTCAGTCTATCCTTGACCTCTTCTCTTTTCCATGTGTTCCCGATTTATGTTCATTGCTTCAGCAATCAGGCTGGTGTGGATAGCTTCCAAGTTGTTAATATCCACCCTAATATCTGGATGTTTCTATGTGGATGGTCTTCATACAAATCAAACCGCAGTCGTCATTTCTTGAAATGACCTCTGCCTTTAACACTTCTCTTTCTTTCTGTCTTTGAAGTGTTATATTTATTAATTTTTGTCACTGGCACTGTCACTCTTCAGTCAACAGACTGTGGTTTGTTGTTTTTTTTTTTTTTTAAGATTTTATTTATTTATGTGACAGAGAGACAGCCAGCGAGAGAGAGAACACAAGCAGGGGGAGTGGGAGAGGAAGAAGCAGGCTCCCAGCGGAGGAGCCCGATGTGGGGCTCGATCCCGGAATGCCAGGATCACGCCCTGAGCCGAAGGCAGATGCTTAACGACTGCGCTGCCCAGGCGCCCCGACAGACTGGTTTTGACAGCACGTTCCTTTTCAATCAGTCTTAAGTTCCTATGCATTCCACCTTTGCTTCTTTGATTTTAAAAATTGAACATTTTCACTAAATGAAATTAGGAAACGTCAGCCAATTTTTTACCTCTTTATTCCAACATTACCTTTTCTACCTGCCTTTGGGAGGCAGTAACAGACTTTTCTTCCCTGCCATCTTGGATGGAGAAACGTGAGTTAAAATTATCAGAAGATGACCTTTTTAGTTATAAGAACCAGGGGCTTGTGGTTTAGCTCTGGAACTTCCGGTGTTCATTTCCTTTTAATGAGCCTTTTAAGCTTTATCTCTAAAACTATGCAACTTTGACCTTTTACTTCTTTAGGCTAATAATTACCTAATTAACTTTGAAGGCAAGTCTCATGCCACAATTTATCCCTTTCCCACAAAGACATTTGGATCAACATTATTTCCACCTTTTCCTACCTTTGTGTGCACAATTCAGATCTCAATCTGCCAATACAAACATCCTTTGCATTTTTAGTTTAGCCTGAGGACAGAGGCTGAGGAAATGCCTGAAAACATAGACCCTTTTTGCACTATACTGAAAGAATTTAGTTCTGATGATAAAATTAATAAGTATTCATTATAGAACAGTTGCCAAACACCAGAAATCTCTCTTTTTCTCATATAAACACACACACACACAGATAGAGCTTGTATTCTACAACATAAAAACCAATACTGTTATGCCTTGCAGTAGAATATGTGTGTGTATGTGTATGGATATATATATTTGCATGTAATACATGTTTAAGTAAGAACACTCTATATATGCTGTTGGGGTAGCTACTTTTTTACTTAATACTTTTCTGTGTAAATAAATATACTTCTGTAATGCTATTTCAATGACTATAGTCTACTATCATGTAATGATTTTGTAGGTGATTTTAAATCAATTTCTTATTTTTGAGTTTTTAGAGTGCTTCCAGTTTTCCACTCAAACAAGAAATAAATAGATAAACACTTGCTAATACTTAGTTCATATTCACAATTAGGGTAAATTTCTGAAACTGAAAGTGTTAGGAAAAATGTATACTATGTATGACTATATTTTTGTTCCATATACATCCAAATATGTTATTATCATAGTTTAATAATTGAAAGACTAACATAATTTTTAATCTGAAGTTACTTTAATTCATATTTTTTATCAAAAGTGAGGTTGGAAGTTTCAAATATTTTGATCACACGTTTGCATTTTTATTGCCGTAAACTGCATATTTATTATATTTTAAAATTTTAATATTGACATCATTCATTTGCTTTTCTAATTGGTTCATGACATTTTTATAGATTAAAAGACACTATCTCTTTAATCAAAGTAATCTTTCCACTTTTTCAAATGTCTTTCCTTTTTTTTTTTAGATTTTATTTATTTATTTATTTATTTATTTATTTGAGACAGAGAGAAAGAGAGAGGAGGGGGAGGGAGAGAGAATCTGAAGCAGACTCTGCACTGAGCGCAGAGCTGGATGCAGGGCTCGATCCCACGATCCCATGACTGGGAGATCATGCTAACATTTGACCATCGATGACCATCTATCATCAGAGCAGTATTCGATCCAGGATTCCTCCTAGTCTCCTGTGGTGGCTTTACAGAGGAGCCATGAAAAGTCAGAGACAGGTGCCTAAGGACTGAGGCCATACTCATCAGCTTCCCATTTTTTTTGTCCATTCTTGTCTTGGGTCTTCCTGAATTACTATTTCTGATTCGACTCTAGTCTGTGAAAAGGATTTTAAATGTAGTGCTTAAATACTACTTTACAGCCTTGCCTTCTAAATGCAATTAAAAAAAAATTCTTCCTCTACTCTTTGTGTTATTTAGGGGGTTTTGAGAGCACTTTATTGAACTTTCTGGAAGCACTCTGTTAGTGTTTCTGCTTGAATGGTCATCCTCTCCAGAAGCATCTGTTTTAGCTCTTAAGTTGAAACTATTGTCTCCTAGATAATTAATTAGAAAGCGCTTTAACTTTGTGTTTGATTTTATGGAGATACCTCGTTTTCATTCTTTCCGTAAACAAGCACTTCACACATTCTGAGCACCATGCTGCAAGGTGGGAATACAAGCATGGACAGGACTTGGTGAAGCTTCAGAAGAAGAAAAAGTTGTGTAAATGGACGCTTCCCATGCCATTAATATGTATCTGTAGTGGAGACGGTTGGTGAGAATGTGGGCAGAGCAGTCATAGACTCGGTGGTGGATGAGCACTTCAGCCAAATCTTCCCAGTGGAATTGTCACCTGGGCTGAGCTTTAAAAGGTGCATAGGAGTTAGAGATGCACAGATTTTGAACTTTGTGACAGTTCTAATTTTGTCCATGGAGCTAAGTGTGGAATCAGCTACAATTTGTCCACTTGAAGCAGGATGGGCCAAGTGTGGCTCATTTCATAAACTAACCGGTTCTTTCACTCGTTCGTTATTTGATAATGCATGTGTGTGTAACCAGTGCTGAATGATAAATCACAGAGGCATATTTTTGTAACACACAAAAGATTTTTAGATTTGTCCTTTTGGATATTAATATTCTTTCCCCCCTTCTTTTAGTCATTTACTGAATAAATGGTTTAAAGAAATTCACATTGAACAAACTATTCTTTTTTTGGGGGGGTGTTTAGTTATTTATTTTAGAGAGAGAGAGAGAAATTGCGAGTTGGGTCAGGGGCAGAGGGAGAGAGAATTTCAAGCAGACTCTGTGCTGACCATGGAGCCTGACATGGGGCTTGATCCCAGGACCCTGAGATCATGACCTGAGTGAGATGCTTAACCCACTGAGCCACCCAGGCACCCCTCAACAAACTATTCTTAATAGCAATATCTAACTGTAGTCTCTTTTGTTTATTTCTAGATGTGCGATCCTTACTATGTATGGTAAACGTTAATCTGCTCCTCTTAATACCGTATGAATTTAGGATAACTTGACAGATAATACTTTGAAATATTTAAATCTCTATAGAAATATTAGGGATTTGTACTATTTTAAAATCTCCATAAAGTTAAGGATACTTTCTATAATGTTTACTTTGTGTAATATTTATGTAAATCAGGCAGAATGAGGAATATGACATTATGTTATTCAAAAATTATGGAATTCAAGGGGTACCTGGGTGGCTTAATCAGTTAAGTGTCCAACTCTTAATTTCAGCTCAGGTCATGATCCCAGGGTTGCGAGATGGAGCCCTGTGTTGGGCTCCACGCTGAACATGGAGTCTGCTTAAGATGTCCCCTCTCCCCCTCCCTCTGACCCATCTCTAAAAAAAATAAATATAAAAAAAGAAAAATTATAGAACTCAAATGAGTTAAAACTGTATCTAGTAATGAAGCCACTCCTTTTAAGAGATGTGAAGATGATGGTCCGGGGGACATGCGTCTAGTCATAGGGCTGATAGGGAAAGCAGGAGACTAGACCCTGTTTATTTTCATTTTGACATCCTTCACAATGATCTCATCAAATTTCTCATTTAATGCAATCATTCAGTATTATTAAATCAAGATAAAAACAAGATTGGATCACATTCTTGTACAATTCCCTTCAGTGAAAGGAACTTCTTCCAATAATGCTAAACCACTTATCAAAATTTTATTTTATATTTCTAATTAGTTATTCCCTTAGTTTCCAGGAAAATGTAGCTGGAGGCAGAAAACCCACCTTCCCAAGGCTCTACATGTTCTTTTCTTTCTGAAATCCCTCAGAGAAAGAAGACAATGTAAAAGAAGCCGTGACTGCAAATGGGAAAAATGTTGCATCCTGGGAGAGGAGTGTGTGTGTGTGTGTGTGTGTGTGTGTGTGTGTATTCTTCATCCAGGTTGTCCAATTTATCTGTCTCCATCTGGAATGTATTTCTTAGACTGCTCTGAAATCTAGATAACTTTACCAAATGGGACTTGGTACTCTTATCTAATGACACTACTCTTAGATGCTGGGTATAAGACTTCTGCTCTTCGAATTGATAGGTCATTCATTCAACAAAACTTATTTACTCAATGCACATTAATTCATTCAACAAATATTAAGTACCTTCTCTGTGCGTGGCCTTCCAGGAGCTTCTGTTCTAATATGGGGATTCAGATAGCACAGACTGAATATAATAACAAAGTTAATTGTACCTTGTGTTAAACAAGTGCTAAGGAAGAATGTAAACATAGAAGACGGTAAGAGTATGGATATGGGCAAGATGGCCTATATTGACCTCTGTGCCAAGCATTCTTGTATGAGGGTTTTGTACACGTTATCTGATTTATTCCAGGTAACCACCCTGCAAGCATAGAAACAGAGGCAATAAGAAGCTAATGACTAGGTCACACAACTGGTAAGGAAAGACCCAAAATTAAGATGTAGTATTCCTGCCTCCAAGAACCCTTGGCCTCTGTAATAGAGGTTCAGTTTGGGGAAAGCAGGTATATAGAGACCCGTAGAATACAATGGGATAAATGGTGGAAGGTGGGTTCAAAGAGCAGTTGTTGGCAAACTACTGCCTGCTGGCCAAATCTGGCCTGCCTCTTGTTGTTGTAAATAAAATGTTATCGGAACTCAGCTGCATTACTTTTTACGCCACAAATTTGGTGGCTTAAAATAGCACACATTTATTCTCCTCCACTTCTGGATGTCAGAAGGGCAAAATCAGTTTCACTGGGACAAAAATCAAGATGTCCTGTATGGAGGCTCTAGGGGAGACTTCCTTTCTTTGTCTTTTCCATCTTCTAAGGACATGTTCCTTGAATTGTGGCCCCTTTCTCTGTCTTTAAAGCCAGCAGCATACCATCTTGCTTCGGTTCTCACATTGCTTTCTGTCTCTGCATTTAAATGTCCCTCTGCCTCCCTCTTTTAAGGAGACTTGTGATTACATTTAAGGGCCACTCAGATAATCCCAGATTATCTCCCTATTTCAAGATCCTTGGTTTAATCACATTTACAAAATCCCATTTGCCACATACGGTAACTTTCACAGGTTCTAGGGATTAGGACCTGGATGTCTTTGGGGACCACACCACACATGCTCATTTGTTAGTTTGTTGCCTTTGGCTGCTTTCTTGCTACAGCAGCAGAATTCGGTAATTTTCAACAGCGAATGTATGACTTCAAATATTTACATGTGGTCTTTTACAGAAAAACTTTGCATTCCTTGCTGCAAAAAAGAAGCACCTGCCCGGAGGAAAAGGGGATTTCTGACATCAGAAACCATTGCTCTCTGGTAGGGAAATGAAAGAAGTCAAAGTTAAATCACATAAAAATAAAATTAAGTCAAAATTCTCTTGACTCTCATACAAATGTAGGGTCTTCAAGCAGCAGGAGTATTTTCTTCTTCTGCTTCACATGACTAAAATCTTTATTCTGACCCCGTAGAGAAAATATCCTTTCAGGATTGAGAGCAAAACACTAGTTTGAGTCAGTAGAGTAAAAATTCTAATCTGTACTGTTGGTATGCACCAACATAGTTTCCCAATGACATTTTGTCAAGCAATGAAGTAACTAGCAAACTAAAGCCCACGCTTAAACTAAAATCTTTCAATTTTTTTTTTTAAACTAGCACTTTGGACCCACATCATGTCACTCCTGTTATTGTACAAATGGAAATTTAAATTTCAGGTTTACGTAATGTTTACACTGCAAATATCACCCTAACTGCTGTGAGGGAACACAAGACATCTGGGAATACAGTACTGTTTCAAAAACTATAGTTTTCATAGTATTACAGCAATGCTCTCAGTAAATATGTAATTATAAGTGACCCCAAATTTGCAAATACTGGCAAAAACATGCAATCTTTTCGACGAAAGAAAATTGTTCATGTGGCTGAGTTTTGTGTAGAATTCTAAGATTCGTAAAGATCATTGAATGGTAGGCCTATAGTAGAGAGAGAACAAAAGCCAACTCTTTATGTTTAGAATGGTGTTCATTCGTTAACCACTCAGGTTTGGATTTTGTGCATCCTTTTTTTTCAGTTAATGATTTCTTAGAGGGAGTAATAAGCAATACTTATATAGAGCTTCTCATCGGTCGGACAACAATGCAAGTGTTTCATTCACATCAAGGCATTTAATTCTTTTAATTGGAGCTATTATTACCCCTTTACAGAGGTAAAGTTGAGAAACAGGGACTAAGTAGCTTAACTAAGATCACACCACTAAGTAACATAAGAGTAAAAATTTGAACCCAAGTATCCTTTTAACCACTACCCTGGGCTGCCTCTCATGTACATTTATGCCAAGGAGCTATTGATGTCCGAGATATGCCGCAGACAGTAAGTAGATCAGTAAGACAGCAGTCCTGCTAGGCCAGAAGAATTTTCTTCTAGAAGCTCCTGAAAGACTTCTAATGAAGGATTACACATTATCATATACCAATATACCTAAAACTCATTTCAGATTCGTCTTGTTAATTTTAGGCTTTTGCTAATCAGCTCTTAACTTTGACTGCGTATTAGAATGTTTGGCGGGCTATAAAAAATACCAGTCCTTGGCTCTATCCCAAGCCAAATACATCAGACTCTCTGGAGATGGCATCTTGAGTATAGGTATTTAGTGAGTGCTCTCTGGGTGATGCTAGCATGCCACCAGAACTGAGAACACAGTCTGGTCTCTTACATACCTCATAGAGGTAATGCCGAGGTTTCAAATACTTCACCATAAATCACAGTATTAGGTGTTAAAGATGAGAACATTCTCAACTACCTGATGGTTAATCAAGACTGAGAAAAGGGGTATATTTGGATAAATGCTTGTATATTTTGGATTCAGTCTCTGCGTGTTTTTTTGACACCTTCAGCATTTTCCAGAGCCAGCATTCTGAGACTTCTAACATACCTTCTGCATCAGAGAACTAGCTCCATGGAAAGAGATGGGAGGAATTCTTCTCTGGTGTACATTCCAAACCTTGCAATGCCCGCCAGCCCTGAAGTAGAAGGAATATGCGTGTGGCTATCCCACTGGACTCTGTGTAACGCACCAGCTTGTTACCATTCAGCATGCTGCATGGTCTGTTTCATTTCTATTAAAGAAAAAAAAGGCTTCTAATTCATAAGAAAAGCACAAGGATTTGGCCAAACATTTCCAGAGTTCTGATTATGACACTGAACAGATCAACAGACTCTATTTCACTTCAAGCAATGCTAACATCTAGCTCTGGCATAAACTTGAATGTGTTTTTCTTGAAGGAACAAGCCTCAAGTCGGCCAGCCATGGAGGGCGTGTGGAGGACATTAAAACTGTTAGGGCTCATTAGCATAGTGTGGCAGGCTTGTCAGATAGAGATGATGCTGAGATTTTCCCCCAGTCCAGGCACACAGACACACAGACACACACAGACACACACACAGTGAAAGAGTTCAACTGGATAAGTATGCTGGTTTATTAATAACAATGAAAGAAATCACTGCATATGAATGTGTAAAAAAAAAAAAACAAACCCAAAGAACACAAGTAATTTTTTCCCCTGAGTTTAGTGTCACAGTATTTATTAATTCTAGAAGAAAGACACCCTGGGAGGTGACATGTAATAATAAAAGATACTATGTTTTTTCATCATTTCTAATTATGAATCATAGAGCCTTGTTGTGGCTGGCTGGCTGGCTGAGCATCTATGTAAATTCCAGAGGTGTTCCTTGCCTTTGCCCTTGGAGATGCCCTAAAGTGGATGGTTTCATTTGACAGCATCCTGGACTGTTGAGGGAACCAAGATAAAGAGTTGACAAGATGATCTAATAGACCTTTTATGCTTCCTTCTTCTTTTATTGGGTGGAAATAGAAAGCATGTATTCAGAAATGGACTCTGACCTTCAGTGGGTGAATAGAAGATGCCCATATTTGTGCACACTTACTCTGACTATCCTTTTGTGCATGAATTTCCATCATTGTGGACCAGCAGAAAAATCAAAGAATGGCAGAAATGCTGGGACCCTGGCCAGAAGTTAAATGTGGCCATAATAGCTCATGGGGATGAGAGACCATTGGCCACTGTAGAAGTCTTTAAATGGGAAGCTGGGTTTGGGCCAATAAGTGTCTCTTACAGACTTACTTCATCTCCCAATACTTTTTTTTTTTTTTAATTGCCTACTTTGGAATGCAACACTGGCAACCACCTCTTTCTGGTCATCAGAGACTCTGGTATTTTTCAGAATACAAGGGTCATTACTATAATTGGGACAACATTAATTTTTAATCAGGATGGGGACATATCAGGGTCATGTCTTGACATTTTGGTATGGGCATAGTTAGATGCTGCTTGACTTTTTTTTTCTTATGACTCTAAGGGTAGTATGGGGACAAGATGGTTTCTCGTAGAGTTTCTAAAATGATGGGATACACATAAGATTATGTGGAAAGAATAATGTGATGCACCACTGTAGCCTTGTAGTGGCTCCTGAGGCTAGTCAGTCCAACAAAGCTGCCTTGTGTGATGGTCTCGGCATGACGGGCAGCTGGCACAATTCTATTTTTCCTTCTCATTACATGTTTTCAGTTTCTAGTCTTCTTTTAACAAGCTTTTAGCAGCTTTGGATTATGTATTGACTTCTGCCAGGTGTCCTAATTCCCTTCTCTATTCCTTTGCTGAGATCATTCTTGCCATCTGAAACACCTGCCACTTCTCTGCTAATTTGTGCTTCTTCAAGACAATGAAAATGATCACCAAATCCACCATTTCGAGTGTTATTCGCATCTGATCACTTTACATTTGCCGGGATGTACACTTTAAGATTTTGAGACACCATTTTGGAAATAATAGGTCATTTTGTATATATTTCTTCACAACCAAGTTTCAGTGTCTTTAGAGCAATTCTGTTGACTTACAACCCCATTCTCTCCTCCTCAGTACAGTGCGAATGCCACCTAATTCAGGGTGACAGACTAATTGCTTGATGAATGAGTCTGATATGCTTTGCAGAATTTTTAGTATTTTATAGAGAATGAGAGCAATGGAAGCAGAATATGGAAATGCAACAACGGTTATACAAATTATGTATATATCCATTGCCTGTAGTCTAAAAGAATAAGAGAACATTCTGAAGAAACTTATGCTTTGAGCCCAAATAGGCTTGTTAGATTTCACAGTTGCTTATTTTAGAGTACTTCCCCCCTCTTTTTTAAAAAGATTTTATATATTTATTTGAGAGAGACAGAGAGAGAGAATGAGAGAGCATAAGCAGCAGGGAGGAGGAGAGGGAGAGGGAGAAGCAGACTCCCTCAATGAGCCCCCACACAGGGTTCCATTCCAGGACCCTGAGATAATGACCTGAGCCCTAGGCAGCCCCTTAACCAACTGAGCCGCACACATGCCCCCTAAAGTACTTCTAACTGTATTTATTCAAAGATTATGTATCACTGAATGAGAACCGAAGAGAAGTTATCAGCTCAGAGACTATTATTAAAAGATAGTAAAGAAAAATGTTAGGCATGAGTTTATTAATCTGTTTCTAAAACCTTAATAACATCATTTTTGAACCCTTAAAAATTAACCACATTACTTTAAAGGCACTTTTAGACTTTGATTTTAATTTTTAAAGGTAATTTTGGAAATACACTACTAATAAGGGAAAGTTGTGATTGAGGCAAGTATTTTCTAAAATTTATTTTTAATGACATTAAAAAAATCTTCCCCCCCCCACTTAAGAACCAGTTTCTTCCTTCCTTTTTCTTAAGATTTTATTTATTTATTTATTTATTTATTTATTTATTTATTTGAGAGCGAGTGGGAGAGAGAGAGAGAGCATGAGTTTGAGCAAGGGGAGGGAGAGGGAGGGGAAAGTATCTCCAGCAGTCTCTGCTCTGAGCGCCAGGCTGGAGCCCAAGGTGGGGCTTGATCTCATAACCCTGAAATCACGACATGATCCGAAACCAAGAGTCAGACGGTTAACTAATTGAGTCACCCAGGTGCCCCCATTTTCTTCCTTCTGAGTGTTCAATTATGGTTAGTGCCTTTTAAAAAGGCCATATCTGAGAGAATGAGAATTAAATATCAATTCCATAGTCTCAGAGAATTACTATTTCTTCCTCCTCAAATCACGCTCCCTTTCTGGGAATAGCTATGATGAATTTAGTACCCAAACCTATAGCTGTTCAACAGGTTTCTGTGTAACTTTCTTAGAGGGAATTGAAAATGTGTCTCAAAACAACAACTTAATTCTATTATCCTTGTTTAGTAATTAAAGTGAATGGTTTGTCTGCTATTTGCCATCCAAAAATATCTTTGGTTTCTTTCACTTCTAATTTCAATAGGTTGCAAAAATGGAGAAACTAAGTGTTTTAAAATAAGATACTCTGGGGGGAAGAATTGGTTATTGTGGAACTAATGAGCTCATTCATTCTTGATCTTTTACCTAGAGGAGAATCTGAGAACTAGAATGCATTACATTAGCATATGTGTTTACGTAACTTAATTTTATTGGGTACTTGAAACCCATATTTGTACATGCAAATAGAGCCCCAAACATGCAAATACAATTGACTTCACCATGAAAATATTTACTTGTGCATACAAACAATGAGATTTCCTGCTCATAAGCTACATAGCTGCATACTTTCAATTTTAAGTTAATATATGAATCTCTCTCTATTATATAGGAGAAATTAAATTTGCATATATAATAAACATGTTTAAAAAAATAATCATTTAAACCAGACTTCTTTTTTTTTTCAATGGAGTATATATATTTTATTTAAGTATAAAATGGAGTTTATATATATTTTATACATATTTATATATACGCATTTTTATAGATCTTTTTTTTTTTAGAGTTCACATTTTTATTTTTTTTTTATTTTTTATTTTTTATAATGATTTTTTATTATATTATGTTAGTCACCATACAGTACATCCCCGGTTTCCAATGTAGGGCTCGATGATTCATTAGTTGCGTATAACACCCAGTGCACCATGCAATACGTGCCCTCCTTACTACCCATCACCAGTCTATCCCATTCCCCCACCCCCCTCCCCTCTGAGGCCCTCAGTTTGTTTCTCATAGTCCATAGTCTCTCATGTTTCATTCCCCCTTCTGACTTCTAATTATGCTAAATGGAAAAAAACAAAAACAACAAAAACAAAAACAAAAGCAAAAAAACTACCCTGGGCATATACCTAAGAAGGATAAATACAATTCTACTGTTTTCAAAATAATAGAATGATGTGGCATTTATAAATGGATTAGACTAAGAAAATAAAATATTTACAATATTGATAAATGCTATTACAACTTTGTGAAAGAAAACATAACTGGCTAGGGTAAAACAAAGGTATCAAAACTATAATTCTTAAAATTTTTCCTATTTTCTATCAGTTGGGGGATGATGTCAAATCTTTAAGATATTCCAAAATGTAGCCTCTTTATACTGACAGGGATGGGTGGTCTTATTACTCTGAAAGGTAATCTAATATAACATGGTTGAATTCGTTTAGATGACTGTACTGCTGTAGTGGCTAATATTCCTTATCAAGGAAAAATTCCACTTCTGCATAACCAGCTTTCAACAGTGAAATGACCTAAGATGGATCTTGATTTTTTTTTTTTTCCTTTCGGTTGACTCAGTAATATCTTTCAGTGATTCCATGTGTATGTATATACCACATCTTTATCCATTCACCTACTGATGGACACAGATTGCTTCTATATCTTGGCTATTTCAAATAACACTGCAATAAACATAGGGGTGCATATATCTTTTCATTAGTGCTTTTGTTTTTTTGAGTAAACACCCAGTAGTGGAATTATTAGCTCATATGGTATTTCTATTTTTCATCTTTTGAAGAACCTCATACTGTTTTCCACCGTGGCTGCATCAATTCACCTACCTCTGAACAGTACACGAGAGTTCCTTTTTCTCCACATCTTCACAAACAACTTTAGTCATTCTGACAGGTATAAGGTGATATCTCATTGTGGTTTTGATTTGCCTTTCCCGAATGATTAGTGATGTTAAGCATCTTTTCATGTGTCTGTTAGCCATCTATATGTCTTCTTTGGAAAAAATGTCTATTGAGGTCCTCTATCCAGTACTTATATGGTAGCATGTCTCCTTTCTAGTGGAAGGTCAGTGTAGAAATGAATTCAGATGGGAAAGGGGAGACCAAATTGAAGATGTGAAAGCCTGAGAACTCTGACGGCAAATGCATATTGATCCTGGACATAACGGCATCATAAAGAAATATTCTTCCCAAACCACATGGAATCACTGAAAGATATTACTACAGATATTACTACTACTAGGTTGTACACCTGAGACTAATGTAACATATGTTAACTATACTCAAAAATAATTTAAAAAAAAAAGGGTGGATGGAAGGACAGAGGAACAGATGGAAGGAAGGAAGGAAGGAAGGAAGGAAGGAAGAAAAAGAAAGAAGAAAGAAAGAAAGAAAGAAAGAAAGAAAAGAAAGGGAGAGAGAGAGAAAGAAAGAAAGAAAGAAAGAAAGAAAGAAAGAAAGAAAGAATGAAAGAAAAGAAAGAAAGAAAGAAAGAAAGGGGGAAGGAGACAGATGTGATGGCTGGTGGGGGGATGCCACGGCAGAAAGGACTCTGAATCGGTCATGATTTCAGGGTCATCGGATCGAGCCCCAGAGCAGGCTCCTCACTCAGTGGGAAGTCTGTTTGAAGATTCTTTCCCTTTGCCCCTCCCCCCACTCACATGAACTCTCTCTCTCTCTCTCTCTAAAATAAATAAACAAATCTTTAAAATGTTAAAAAAAAAACAAAACAGTCAACTTTCAAGATTATGTGGTAAGAGGGAGGGCCCACAGACTTATTAGAGGGGTATATACTCAGATGGACAAAACCTTATTTTTCTTAATTTACTGTAACTGATCTGATCTTCCTCATTAACAGCTGCATTATAAATAGTCAGGGGAGCCTGAATTGCAACTTGGAATTAATAGTATTACAATCCCTTCCAGTTTATATAGTACTTTTGGATGCATCAGCCTTCTTTGAGTGAGGGCTCAGGAGTTCAGATTTTCTTCTCGTTTCCCCTTCCTCTCCATGTGTGTATAGGAAGGAAGAACTTAGGTGGCAGTGTCCTCTGATCTACAAGTTATCCTCTGAATCCTGCTGGTCTCCGCTGATTAGGGGCTTTTCTCATCTCTTCCTTGAGCCAAAGACCAGTAAAGTGGTTCTGGCCCTATTTTCTATGTAGTCAGCATTCTTGTCCCCATTACTGAAGTCCATAGTTATAGACATTTACCAGTGGTGGTGACATTTTTGCATACTGTTGGCTCTTTCAGCCAAAGTCCCTCAAGACTCCTGCTTGTTAACTTTCTCCGTACTTTGTTCCTGGGCACATGGAAACTTCTATGTGCCATTTATTCTATGGAGATAAGGAGAGGTCCTTGGAATTATTGATTTAATTATCTCTTCCAGCCAAACCTGAATATAACTACTTGAAGTCTCTCCAAAGTAAACTCCGGAACGTGCCAACTATACCTCCCAATGATACTGGTTTCTCTCCTCACTGAACTAGGGTTTCTTTTACATCCTTCCTTCTGTCCACTCTCTGCCTTTTCACACCAGAAGGAAGAAAGTAAAGATATTCTCCCCTAGCTCCCCTCTTTTTCTTCCTTTTGAGTCTTCCATGTTTTCTTACTATCTAAAGAATTCTTTCCTTCGACAGATTTTTGTCTGTACTTTAACAATCACTGACATATACTGATTTCTGGATCTAATCTGAAGTGTGAAGGATTAGTATGGGTATAGAGTGATGAGGTATAACTATTACCTTAAGGAGAATAATGCAAAAATCATTTTACAAATGTAAAAGAGGAAGAAGAAGCAGGAGAAGGTGGAATAAAAAGGAGAGGGAAGAAAAAGAATATTTGAGGTATGAAATTAGGACAACTCTCTGCCACCCCCAAGGAAAAACTATATTAAAGCTACTGTTTTATTTCAAACCATCTCATAGAAACAATTTCTCCTTGTATTCAAGCAGTGAATAGTAGCCATTTGAAGGAATGTATAATTAGCGTAAATCAACATTTAACTATGTTCAGAATTATTGTTTTATTTCTTTCTTTGTAATACTTATCAATTCCCTTCTTCATGATAAAATTTTGCTCCTTTAGAACATAACAACAGCAGCGATAAAATGTCTCTTTGGAACAATACTGATGCATGTTGAGCAAACCAGTTATGGTAGTTTGTATTTCCCATATGCTCTTACAGAACTTCACCTCTCCAAATAAAGACGTAGAGTTTATTTGCCATTCCCTTAAATCTTGGTGGTACTTGTGACTACATTGGTAAACAGAATACAGTGGATGTGGCCTTGTGTGACTTCTCAGGCTTCTGCCCGTTCTCTCCCAGGACACTCATCTCTGAAACCCAGCTGCCATTTTGTGGGGAAGCACATTAGCTGAGTATAGGTTTTCCGATGGGCAGCCCTAGATAAGAGCTCAACACATAGCTAACATCAGCTGTCAGACTTTGAGGGAACAAACTTTTAGAGGATTCTCAGCTCTAGCTTTGAAGCCATCCCAGGTCATTCTGAGTGGAGCAGAAACAAGCTATTCCCTCCAAACCCTGTCCAAATGTAGATTCCTGAGCAAAATAAACATGGTTTAAGAAGCTACTCTTTTTTGACTCAGTCCTATTAAATTGAAGAGTAGAGATGAGAATCGTGATCCAATAAATAGCCCCAAGCACAACATAGTACTAAATGAACAGACTGAGAATGGTTTATGACCTCAGGTAAGGATGGAATTGTGGAAGATCATTAGCCTCCTATGATAACATTCCCTAAGCTTAGAGAGAATTTAAGATGAAATTAGCCCTCTAACGCATTAACCCACATTTTATAAATGGGGCTAAGATCTAAAGATGAAAAAAATACATATATATATATATATATAAAATTATATATTATATAATTTATATATAACACATTCAGTTGGATAGAAGTACATTAAAACTATGGCCTCCATATTGCTGTGTACTTCTCTTTGCTCTTTGCCGCGGCCCCTGAAAGCTTTATGGTTGTGATTACTGGCTAACTTCACCAACTCTCAGATGAACCAAGACATATTACATCTAGAAACACTGTCTTTTCTACCACTACTGTTTTCTACCACTACTATTTCCACTAGTAAAAAAATTATACTGGTCTGTTCAAAACAAAATAAATATCAAAAGATCTAAGATAGAAACATGTCAAAAGAGCGAAACTTTTACAATTTGTCCTGCTTCTTTAACATTTTCATTAATTTTAGGATTCCTATACATGTGTATTTAGAGACATCATTTGTTTTATTTTGTTATTGCAGAAAAAATAAAATTTGTTGGCATTTTGCTGCACATTAAATAGAGAATGTTAACCTCCTTTTGGAATTACTCTGAGGTTGAGAATGTTCTGGAAGAAACCAGCCTGAGGAGAAAGTCAGACTAGAGTACAGGCCCAGAAAATAAGGTCATGAGGTTATGTTGTTGTATTTGGCCATTTGAATTAGAATGTGAGTCTGTAAAATATAAACTTATTTTAGAATTTAACCAGTTTGAAGGAAAGGAAAAATAAAAAGTTCTCTTTTTTTTCTTTTTTCTTCTAGGCAAATCCACACAAATAGTAAATAAAAAGTAAAGCCTAACCATGGTTGGCTTCAGCCAAGTATACAGGGTCTCAAATTACCTCTAACATCTTTAGGGGTTTAGGCCCGTGCCCTCGACTTGATCCCAAAAGGGTTTCACTTTGATGCCTCTATTACGTTATGGTATCCATAGTTGTTTATCTCTCTTTGATGGTGACACTGATCAAGTTACTTGGCTTGATCATATATATATATATTTTTTGAATGAAAGACAGCTAAGAACAATTATAACAAATAATGTCTGTGCATTTCTGTTCTTTCCCTAAGNNTAAGTAATTTCATCTGGTCTCATGGCTTTAATTAAATACTATCTAAAAATTGATGACTCTAAAATGTATATTTAAGTTTTAACTACCCCCTGGGATGAAATCAGAATATCCAATTGCCTGCATGTTGGTTATTTATCAGAATGCTAAAATCAATCTGTTTGAAACAAAACATTGCAGTAAATGGGCAAATTCTGTCTCTTATATAATGTCTAGAAGTATTAATGCCAATTATCAGGTACAAAGTGATATTCCTTTTTTCCTTCCATAAAACAATTAAAATGTTGGTCTGATATTTTTCTTTCACAATAATACAAAAAAATGTGGCAATAATTATTATCCAAAACAGTTATGCATCACAGATTGGACACTCTTTTTTGTTTGTTTGTTTCCTGTTTTCTTGTCATTATTTGAACCAGACTTTATAACTAATTATAAGAAGAAACATCCACAAACTAAATCCAGCTCCCATGAACTGAATGGATTTACCTGACACAAAATTAACTGGAATCATTTGTTCTCAGATACCACAAACTTGTGGAGTTCTCACATTGAAAAGTTATTTTTATCCGTCAGCCTCTCCAGCACCAGCTTCATCTGCTCACATGTTTTTTCTTCCGTTTTGCAAACTGGCTACATTTTAAAACCAGATTTAGAAATGTAGTATTAAAACCATTAGAATAGAAGAAGTCTCCTTAAGAAAAATTGATAAAAATAAGATGTAAAAGGCAGACAAATTACAGGCAAGAATATACTTAAAAAAAAAAAAAACATGGAAAAGAGGATTGGTAAATAACAATAAAGCCTTTCCCAGTATTGTCAAGGGAGCATTTAAGGGACAAAGAGAGTCACTTCAAGTCCCCAGCAGTTGAAGTCACCCTAGGGCTACCTAGGAACTCAATAATACACATGACGTCATTATTGAAAATAATAACTGATGATACTAATAATATAACAACAACCACTTAAATGAGGGCAAAGCATGTACCAGACATATATGGTATGATATCAAAATTTGTCAGTTAACTCTAAGAGACAGATATTATGTACATTTTACAAATAAGAAACTATATTTCTCCACTTTCTCCCTTTCTTCCTCTCTCCCTCTCAGAATGACCCCCACAACCATGAGTTTTGTTCAGCCCAATAAATATTTATCGTATGCTTATGATGTAACACAATGTAAGATGACACAATTACTTTTATCGTAAAAAGCTTGTAATTTAGAGTGACAGAATAGCAAAGACAGAAGGAGTGAAAGAAAAAGAAGAAGGGAGAAGGAGAGAGAGAGAAGAGAAGGGAAGGAAAAGGAAGGGAAAGAAAGGAAGATTTAAAAGAGTTAAGTTATCATTGTGATAAAAGCCATTTCCAAGGTAGCGCTACAGGTCATACAAGGCATGACCAGCCGTTGGGTCGGGTTGGGTTGGAAGGTTGGTTTAGGGGACATTTGAGCAGTGGTGATTGAGACTATCGTAATGGAATTGTGACTAACTCTTAACTAGTAACTGAAGATGATAACTCTTCCTTCCATTGTTTACATTTCTTAGCACCCCAACTGAGAGGTCCTGTGAGGCTTATCAGAACCAGTGAGTAAATCAAACACTTGGCCAGATGTTCCGAGGTCGCCATAATGATTCTTGGCTACCCTGAGAATTGAGTAATGCTGGAAGGCAAGGACCACTGAAGGGGAAAGAGAAGCCTCAGTGATGGTCTTCCCACAGACCTTGACTTCAATGGCCTTTGCCCTAGTGACACTCCCTAGACACAAATGCATTGGTAGCTATATTCTGGCTCCAAAGCTTTGCCTTTCCCTGCTCTGTTGTGGAATTCTCCCCTCAAATCATGATGAGCTTACCAGCCCTGGAGTCATTTCCTTACTGTACTGTAATTGCCATGTAGTGTAATTCCTTCATCCCCTTTTAAAGGATTTTAATATTGAAGGCTTATTTTCTCTTCTTTTTCTGGCCAGGTTTCTTTCCGTTGCTTTCAGCTTTATTGTCTTTAGAAATCTTTTAAATTCTGTGACAGAGCGCTAGAGGAAATGAGGCAAGAAGCTGAGTATATACCACCGGAAACCAGCCCAAAGTTAATGCCTACACCATTTCTCTTGAGTGGACGTCGATTTTATAGCTTCACCCAAAGCACATCTGATGAAATGAGTTGTGACTGATTGGAAAGGAGAATTCCAGGAACCCAACTCTCTCTCCATCTACAAAAGGAGGTGGGGAAAAGTTCTCTGTGGGGGCTGCATACAATGGGGCAATGGCTGCATTTCCCAGACAGTCAGGGGCTCTTGTAAGGGCTCCAAGAGGGCATCACTATTCCCAGGCTGACTAGCTCACTCCAGTGCAAGCACACAGCTAGCTGTGGATGAGGAAGGGCAGTGGTATGAGACAGAGTGGTCAAGCGAGGGCAGAGAAGAGGTTATGGTCAGGACTGTGCTTTGATACCAAATCCAACAGAAAGATCCTAGATTTTACCACTGCCTCAGAGGATGCAGTTAACTCATGAGAGTTGGAATAACCTGTGCGAGTTTTATTGGAAATCATAACACATATTGTTTAACAAATGCCAATATATGCTCTTTTTCTCTCTGACTCTGAAATAAGTGCGGGGAATTCCAAATCCTTTTATACACAAACAACTGGAAGAGGAGCTTATTGCTCTTGAAATAGAGGGAAATTTCAGTGTCATAGGCTTGCTCATGTCTTATGAAGCATGCTAGTTAGCTACTGGTTTGGAAGATCCTAATCATCAGGTCTATTTTTCTTTCACTAAGGGAGAATGATCTCTAACCAAAGTGATGTCTTCTTCCTAAAAGGATACCAATTGTAATCTTTTTTAGAAAACAATTTCCTCTTAAAACAACCACTCTAATTAGGAAATCCTAAATATCTAAATTATATTTCTCCTGTAGTTTGAACCTTTCTATTTCCATTCTGTCTTCAGAAAAGACAGAGAATGATAGGTCACCATTTTTAATAAAAAACCTTCACATAGTTGCTGGAGGTTATTAAACCAATCATCAGCTTCAGTCTTTATCTTAACATGGAATAATCATTGTATATTCCTACGAAATCATAGCTTTGAACCATAGTCAAGAGTCTTAATTTATTTCTTTTGCTTCTTTACTCTAGCTGTCAGTATTTTCATCTTAAAGTCATAGAATCATATGAGAACATACAATTCCAGAAAAGGTACTCTTTGACACTCCTTCCCCACCCCACCCTGCAAGTGTTCTCCTACAGAGATGAAACAAAAAAGTAAAATTGATATATGGAAAAAGGGCAACCATCCTAAGACTTGAAGCACCTTTACTCTTTAAGACACTAGCCTAGGTCTTGCCTGGTATGTCATGCTTGAGAAATTTAGCTATGAAAGTGGGCAACAAGAATCTGAATTGCTCCCTGGGTGGGAAAATTTGACTCAGTTCAGAACAAGTTTGAAGAAAAAAGTCACTTTTTAAAAAAATATTTTCAGTGAATTAGATTGGTGAAAGGTGCTGGATTTGAAGTTCTTAAAAATAATTCTCTCTTTAGAATAGACACACTGATCCAAGGGTGGCAAAAATGGTGACCTCTGTAGCCTCAAATTGCTATCCATTTGGTTGCAGTGGTCTTGTTACCACTCTCTGGCTTCTGCCGAAACTGTAAATTACAACACAAAGTCAGCCTAGCAGGTGATTTCCGAAAGTCATGAGGGAAAACTAACCTGCCAAATTTGCTTTGATTTTATCCCTTGTCATCACCTGCTCACTGGAGTGTTCTGTTCCCTGCCTTTGCCCCATGCTCACCTCCATTGGACTATCCCTGGCTTTCGCTTCCAGAAACTCCTATAGCACCTAAACATGATAAAGGACCACCCAAGCATCTCTCTACAACCCTAAGTTGTTCCTCTGTATACAGTAGTCTATAAAGAGCAGGTAAAAAGAAAATAGAAGTTTGTTCATTAAGTCGTTTTTAGTTCTTTTATCTCTTGGATTCTGAATTGTTTTAACTCTTCTTATATCACTGCTTATTTACTTTTTGGTAATTTACTATAAAGTCATTACACATTTCCTTTTAATAGGAATTTGATAATCCTAATTCGATGGCACTAAATAATTTAGTTTTTGTTTTTGAGGGCTCACCTTTAGGACTTTGGTTAATTTCAAAACAATTCTTTGAACGTAGTTGACGCACTCAATTCATTAGTTTCAGGTGCACAACAGTGATTTGACAGGTTTATATATTACGCTACATTAATCACAAGTGGAGTTACCATCTATCACCATACAATGCTGTAGCAATATCTTTGACTTAAACGATATAGTTTTGGATTTGAAATGGGCCATTGTCTATGATGAGCAATCTGTGGTTGGTGGTTCTACGATATCATCCAGTGTATAATTTCATTGGGAGGCTAATGTTCACAAATATGATGGTAAGATCAGCATTTTTTAAAGATTTATTTATTTATTTGAGAGAGAGAGAGAGAGAGAGAGAGAAAGCAAGCATGAGTGGGGGGAGGGACAGAGGGAAAGGGAGAGAGAGAATCCCTAAGCAGACTCTCTCCTCACATGAGGCTCGATCCAGGACCCTGAGATTATGACCTAAAGCTAAAACCAAGAGTTGGCCACATAACTGACTGAGCCACCCAGGTGCCCCCCACCTTTTTTTTTAAAAAAAAAGATTTATTGATATATTTTAGAGAGAGAGCATCAGCATTTTTATCATAATTTGACAGATTCATAGTTGGGGACAATGATTTCAATTCCTAAATATACCTGCATTAAAACAGTGTCAATTTTCTAATTGGAATCCTTTTAGTCATAAAATATTTCCATATATTTTAGGAATATACTATCTTTTCACATCAAAATAAATAACTTATAATAGGAAAAGAAAAGAAAGAAAAAATGTGGTCTGTGGGTACATTGATATTTAAAAATTTTTCTTTCTTAAAAAGTGATTTCTTGTGATAGCTTAAAATGGAAATTTGAAAGCTTATTAAACTTTAGTCAAGTAGAAGTTGGGCTTGCTATATTTTATTATGTATTTTAAAAATCCCAGGTTTGAGATAGCATAAACATTCCCAGAATTTTGCAAACACATGGTTGCCAAAATTTTAAAACAAATAAATAGAACAAAAAAAATATCAAGAGATTATTGCCTAATCCTAGGGATGGTAGGCTAAAGAAGAGAAGCTTTGATTAGTTGATTTTTATACTTCATTGATGATAATCCTTTTATACAAAAGACTGCTGATCAAACACTGATGTTTAATAAGGATCTATCAGAATTGCAGCAGATAGAATGTCTCTCACGAGATTTGACCTACAGGGTTATTCAGTGATGGGAAGGATTCTGTGGCTTTGTTCTGAGACAGGCCCTTTTCAAGAGATGCTCGGCACCGCAGGGATTCACTTGAAGCAGCTGCAGGCCCTCTGCTTTCCCGTCTGTTGGCTTGGACTTCTTGTATTTTGACCAATGTGTCAAATTCATGGCTTCTGCTGTCTTCCCAGACAAATCTTTGATGACAAAGGAAAAACATTGCTGTAGTATCAGAGATCTCTCTGACTGAGCTTCAAAGGGCAAACAGTTAAAAGCCACATGGCAAAGTCTGCTTTCCGTTAGATCTCTTGTTGGTCATTCCCCCTTCCAGCTCTAAATGAGCATAATCAATATTCCACTCAACACCGAGCCACACTGAATTCCTGAGGATGTGATCAAATCAAAACCCTATCTATTGTGTCTGGAAAAAAAAAGTGACATAGTGCTACTAGGGCTTGATTCTAATTCTAGGTGTGCAATCAAATTGTAAGTGAAAGGCTCTTTTCCCTAGGTATAATTTTAAAACATGTGTCCTGAGTTATTAGTAAATCAAGTATACTATATGATTCCAAGTTATGTACTTTTTATTTCTCAAGGAAGTCCTTTATAGTTGATATGAAACTTCCCACTGAAATAGGCAATTAGAAAATGTTTGAGAACAGGGCATAAGGAAATGTCTCGATTTCTTAAAATGCTTATTGGTAATATATGTTTAAGGTGTTGGTAAATTTGAAATAATATGTCAGAATATTTGTAGATTTTGTGCATATATAAGATTTGTTGATTATGCAGCTTATCATAATTTATACCATTAATTGAAAGATTTGATGATTTACTGCTTTAAAACTATTCTTCCTTTTGCACTTGAAATGTTTATCTAATAAGACAAATCAATTTTTCAAAATAGCACTTCAATATAATATATACAATATATAATATGTATATTACATAAGAAAGTAATGTATATATTACATAAGAAATAATACATAATATGTATATTACATAAGAAAGCAAAATAGACCTTTGGCCAGATTTTTAGAATCTGAATTAATTTCTTTCATGTTACCTTATAACTATAAAGTTTTCCACCATTACGGATTTCAGTAACTTATTTGATGTTTTCCTTCTTACTATAGCTGCAATATTATTTAAAAAAAATGATTCTTTTTTTACATGAGAAACTTCATAACTAGTAGATCTGGAGGAATACCTGGAGTTTCTCAAACTGTATCCCTGGAGTTTATTTTGGAACAGCAAATTCAAGTGTAAATATGATAAAGCGGGGTTGTATTTTTACAGGCTTAAAAAGCAGTGNNNTCTTTCCCTCCTAATGCTGAAAGAAATGCACCAAGGTCCATGTACAGAAATGTAGAATCATCCAGTTAGAATGCTAGCAGGGCCTAGAAGAAAAGCATCTTACTTTTGCTTCTTGGAAGATGATGCGAAGCAAAGTTTCTTTTGAACATCTGCTATGTTTTGATGTAGGCAATATTTGTCAATTGATGCCCATCTCTCTCTCTCTCTCGCTCCTTTTTTTTTTTTACATTCCCCTTATCATTTCTAGTCCCCCCATTGCCCCTAAACAAAGTATTTGTGCCATCTTTATTGCCAGTCAGGAACCAGTGGTCTAATAGGGCCCGTCTTTGAGGGCATTTCTCCTTCCAGAAGGGCTTGTGTTTCCTGATGTGCGTTCAAATCTCTGATCTAAAATCCTTGAGACCAGGCAAGTTTTGGGATTCAGAAATTTTAGAATTTTAGATTTAGATAGGTGATATGATATGTATCCCCCTACCTTATAATCAAATATATTAGTATTTTGCAGTAAGTGTAGAAATTTTTGGGATACAGTAAATAAAGACTATGCATAACTTCAGTTCAGACTTTGTCCCCAAATGAATTAAGGGAAAAAAAACCCCAAACTTTCAGTTTCTTGGATTTCAGAATGGCAAATAAATGTCTATGGACCTATAAAAACATCACAAGCAAATACAACCAATTGAATGAATTTATGGGGGTTGGAATGTGAAAGTGATACATAGATATGAGCCTTCCCCCTTCCAATGATCTCCAAAACACATTTAGGTTTTTCACCTTATCTATAAGGAAGTGGATTCTGATGGGCACCCAATTTGCTTCCTTTAAAAAATTCTTAAAGTATGCTAAAACCTAACCCACCTCTTAAATACACACATTTGCACATCTGCACAGAATTGCACATAGGAAAATAAGTGATAATAAACCTATTTTACAGCAAGATACATTCTTAGCAAATGACAATGAAAGTTTAATTTAGGGACACCTGGGTTGTTCAGTAGGTTAAGTATCTGCCTTTGGCTCAGGGTCCTGGGATGGAGTCCCACATCAGGCTCCTTGCTCAGCAGGAGCCTACTTCTCCCTCTGCCTGACGCTCTCCCTGCTTGTGCTCTCTCTCTCTGACAAATAAAATCTTAAAAAAAAAAAAAAAGGATTTCTAAAAAAAAAAGTTTAATTTATAAGGAAAGCCTAATTTTGTTGAAGCTTTTAAAGCATAGTCACATTTAAGGGTGAAAATGTTTGCTCTGCTTTCTATTTATTTTTTTAAGATAAATACTAGTTAAAGAGAGAGGAGCTTTTTAAAAATTATTTTTATGGGAACAGAGAAGAACTCTTTCTCTGGTTCTTTTTGAAAGAGATTGATATTGGCCTTTGATACAACTACAGTCAGAAATATATTGAGATCAATCAGGAAGAGCCAAATCCATGTCAACTTTAAAAGATGAAGAAGATTTGAAGTCATAAAATGTGGTTTTGGTAAATAAGTAACAACAAATGAAATTTTCTTTAAAAACACAGGGCGGTTAAAAAACACCCATGTGCATTTAACTACTTTGGAATGAGTATGAGGCATTTTTAAACAAAAATCACTCCTATCCCAACTAAAAAAACCAGGGAAAAGTACGATTTTACCATTCATGTTTATAGTCATACATTTTAGTGAAGCAAATGTCCCATGGGCACAGGCTTGTTCTGCATATCAATTTTACTGACTTCAGCGCAGAAATAAAAGCCACTAAGAGCTCCATGAAAAATTAATGATGCTCCTGGGAGAAATACTGCAGAAAAAATTGGGACTGATGTTTTTTTCTCTCTAATACAGAGTGGGGTCAAAAGTTATTTCAACCTTTTCAAGGTGCTTTGGATTCAGAGAGCTTATCCAGAGGCAGGAAGTAATTGAGCTGCCTTGACTTGATCCTGGCCACTGGATAGTGTTAGAGGTAGAGGGGTGGGCATTTTGGTTGTAGCACTTTGTGGTGTTGCTCAATGTAAGCTGCTCGGAAAATAATCCCAAAGTCCTCAAATTCCTGATAGAGACCTTGAGAAATTCTTCTTTCCTCCTCCTCCCCTCCCCTCCTCCTCCTCCTCCTCCTCCTCCTCCTCCTCCTCCTCCTTCTCCTTCTCCTTCTCCTTCTCCTTCTCCTTCTTCTTCTTCTTCTTCTTCTTCTTCTTCTTCTCCTTCTCCTTCTCCTTCTCCTTCTCCTTCTCCTTCTCCTTCTCCTTTTCTTCTTTTGCACAGCTGGTTTTCAGGGCATTGTTGCAAAGGAGGTCCTGATGGTGAGGAAGCAGTGTAGAATAGTGCCAGCAATGACTGAAAGTTCACTGGGAGTCACACCAATGGAAGGATGTAATAGGTTAACAGCGGGAGCTACGAAGAGAAGCTTCAAGTCAAAATCCAGCCAGTGTCACTGGGAGGAGGAGGGATGCTGCAGCTGCAGAATCAGGTCATAAGGAAGTGGAGCGGAGAGCCCAGCCACCACTGGAGGGAAAGAGCTGGAAAGATTGCCAAAGAGAACATCTACACTCTCAGTCTGGTGTGGCTGGGGAAGCAAGGGGCATATAAACAGGCCCCTGGTGGCAGGAAACTGGTCTTTTGAGGTCTTTTCCAGCACTGCTTTTGTGATTTCTAAGCAAATTTGGAGGAGGATATAACAAAATCAAGTTTCCACTGTCCAAAATGAAAGATTTTTATGCCTGAGCTCTTTTGTTACATGATTACTGACTTTTCCGCTTCTGCACTTTGTTTTCATTGGTCAAGGAGCATGAAGTGGAAGGAAACATGGCTGTACAACCATCTATCAGTTCCTGCAGCTCTTCCTCTGGGATAAGCATATCAGATGGGCAAACCCAGAACAATGCAGTGTCCCAGCAACAGTTCTGCCAATTCAGAGAGCTAGGCTGCCCTTGGGCAAGAGATTCCCAAAAACAGGTACAGGGCACTGATCTCAGAGCTGTTTGTTAATGAAAGAATCTGAGTGGTCCAGACTAGAGTCTTCAATCCTGGCATATTTTATTTTAACTGAGGCTCCTGTTGGAGATAGTTCTTACCTGCCTTGAGAACTCCTATCTTGTATAGGACACCAATTGCGGGATCAAAGACTAAGACAAAGGGTGAATTAATCCAGAAAATATGAGTAATGCTTTTCTAATGAAGGTTTTGAATTAAACACACCTGTCTCATGTCTTAGGTAAAAATACGAGGGCATTTCTTCCGAGAAGATGATTTTATTTCTGCTTATTTTTATACTAATTATTTCCTTTTATTCTTTTTAACTATAGTGCTGTATTATGATGCCAAATTCTACCTTTGAAATCTAGCAGAAGCAGCATTGAGTGATGCCCTCTGCACAAAAGTCACCAAATCTGTATTCTGTTACTGCAAATCAGGTGCAAGACAAGTTCCTTAAATCCCTTTTCAACCAAAGAGCTGCTTTAAATTCCCTCTTAAATAGAACTTCCGTGCTGGCTGGAAATATTCCCACAATATCTGGTATAGTCTTTATTAAGTTTTCCTGAGATAACTTTGTAGTCACAATAGTGAGAAAAAAGTTTAATATTTCATCCCTCCATTGTGCTCCAGAATACACTTATTACTCAAGATTGGTTGCCAGCTCTCTCCAATCATTCATTAATACAGTGGACAAGTTGATGATATTCAAAAATATATAAAGGGCCATGAGTGTGTGGAATTGGCAGGTTAATGTTGGAACTTTTGTATTTTCTTCCTAATGTTCTATGATTAATCTTATATTTCTTAGATTTTAGGGGTATTTAAGAGCTAAAATCCCGTTCTGAACACTTATATACGGTAGTGAAATCAACACATACCAGTTTGGCAGTCCAACTAGAAATCAGAGGCTGAAAAAGTTCTTTTGATTTTATACATGAGCATTTTTTTCCTCTTTGTATTTTTTTTTTTCAAGTTGAAATGCTTAAACCTTAGAAAGTTTTGAAGTTTGGCTCATATTGGGTGAATATCCAGAAACTCAGAGAAAATGTTAAGGCTCCGAGGTTTGAAAATTACTTGCAGCTTCCCAGTGAGATAGTGAAATCTTCTTGCCTTCACTTGTAGAATGTTACTAATCTAGATATCTTTTCTCATGGGATTCTTGCCTGTTTTAGTTTCTGCTCCAACTACAGGAGTCATTTAAGAGTAAAACTATTGAAGATAAATCTTTAATCATGAGAAGCCTATGCTTTATGAAAGCTTTTATGTCATGAAATTCTAGTGATGCATTAAGGGACCCAAGACTGAAGTTCACTCTTTTTCTATGTTCTGTTCCCTATATCTGCAGAACCCTATAGTGCTGATACGATGCTGAATTCTACCTCTCTAGAAGAGCAGTTTGAAATCCATTGTTCCAACTAGCACTCTTGATGAAAACAGAGATACTAGCTAGACACAAGATGGCAGTAGCATACCATGTAAACTGTTATGATTTGCTTACAAGGATTGGAGTTGTGGAAATTAGAGATATTTTTACAGGATTATTTTTATACTTTTTTGGGGGAGGGATCATAGACCCCTTTGAGAATCAGATGAAATTGATGGTTTCTCTCCACCTCAACTATCATATATATATAAATTTTTGATAAAACCCTTCCATGGACTTCCAAGGTTAAGAATACTTGATTTTAAGTTTGGCCCTCTGAAGACTAACTTATATCCTCCTTTCAAAAATAAATACATGAAAGGAACAGAATGATACAAAGAGTTCAATAAGTCAAGTATCAAGGGAAGAAAAGACTCAGAAGCCAAGGCCAACATTTGTGGTGTTCCATCTTCTGTTCTTTCTAGGGAAGAATGATAAATTGGAAACCTTGAAACAATGTATTGTTTCCCAGCACTTTCCACTGTAAGAGTAGAGATACATCAATTAACTTAGTAGACATCTCTGTGTTATTGATGGGTTCTTTTTTGTTTGCTTTGTAATCCCGTGAATGATAATTTTACAAAAATTTGTAGGTTTACTTCAATTAATTATCTGAGTTCAAAAAACACACGCAACTTGCCCTAGCTCCTGAAAATTGCAATTTTTTTGAAAAAATGTAAGCTTGTCTTCTTCTGTTGTTCTTATAATTATCTTTTAAAAAATATAGTACAATATAATTCCTGTAGTTCAGAGTCCCAGCTAGTAATTCAGCAATTCAGGTGTACAACTATCTCCTAAATTTTTAAAAATATGTTTGAAATAAAATAAAATTTCAAGCAGAATAACATGGTTTCAATTAAAGTTTTGTTGTTTGGCTTTACAAATCTTAGTAAAAATCCTGAGGAATGAGTCCTAACTCTGGCACAGGTACAGATAAAGTTACCAGCTTCCATGATTGGTTTGTGCAGACTTTGGGAGGTCAGGGGAGAGGTACAGCTGATTATTCTAGAATTCTGATTCAAAGTTACAACTTTCAAGTTGGCAAGAAACTACTGGCAATTTCCCAGAAGCAAGCAACAACTCCAGATTTTATGACACCAGGTGGCAGAATTGCTCTTTGTAAGTCATTGATCTTTAACTTCAAAATTTAGAAAATTTAGTAAAGAGAAACCATTTTTGGCAATTGTTGAGACACCAAATATGTACAAATTTTAAGGTGATACTACATGTAACAAAGCAAAATATGTAATATGAAAAGCTCATTATACTAGCTTCTTGTAATTTATATAGAGAAAGAAAAGTGAATATACTATGATTAGCTTTATCTTTAAAAGGTGTTTAGTAAGTTACTAGAAGATTACTTAGTGAATTTTTCTTATAATTTAATAGTGACTTGTGCTTTTTAGCAAGTTGCAATAATGGTTTTAATTTAGAACAATGTACTCAACAGGTGTCATTTTGGTAATCATTTTAGTTGAAATTCCATCTAAAGGCTAAAATATATGTTGACACAGATTTTCCTACCTAAAAAAATCAATTTTGTTTATTAAACAAGTAGATCAAAATATCTTATAATTATGGAAAAGATAGCAAAACTATGATGTGAAGACTATACATTTTCAAAATGCCAGCAAATTAATAATTATGTGACTTGCAGTAAGTGTTAGTCATTCTAACAGACATTATTTTCTCACCTAAAAAATAAATTTTGTTTATTAAACAAATACATCAAAGTATCTTATAATTATGGAAAAGACAGCAACACAGTATATATGAAGACTACACCTTCAAAATGTCAGTAATTGTGAATTATGTAAGCCGTAGTAAATATTAGTCATTCTTAGTAGACATGACACAAGGCATGTTTTGGAATGTATCTAAAAATGTTAAAGCAATAAGATTATCTATCAATAATGCCAATAATAGTAATATAAGCAGTACTACCAGTAAAATAATTAAAAATTTTTATACTGTAGCAGAGATGGCCAGAAGTTCTGTATTAGGATTAAGAGAACTCTGAAAAACTGACTCCAATGATTGAACAGCTAAAGACAGCCTCTATTTTATTTTCTCATTGAGTATTTATGAAAATGTAGTTGGAAGTAAAACGTCTGGAAATCAGACAATAGACTTTGAGGCTCTCAGGAGACTTTAATTTCTAAGACCTGAAAAATACTCTCTCATCTTTAATTTTGGAGTATGACAAGGTGGTGTCCTTCAGGTCCAAACAGTCCTTTAGGTGCCTGAGAACCCCAGGGGGAACCAATGCCCAGGGTTCTGGGTTCTCAGATCAGTCACATCATCCATAGCCATATACCATTCACCTGACTATTGGGGAAACCCAACTGGGAATTTTCCCTTCTCACAACTATGTAGCTACTTCTTGGCCTCCAGTCTTTCCAGGGGAACAAAGGTAATAATGTGGGCAGTCTCCAGTCTCTCACCTTGGTATCAGGTTACATACTTTACAATGAGCAAAGGTCATAGGAAGATACTGTGTTTCTTCTGCCCTGCACACTTCAGTTTGAGGCCTCATTGTCCATCTTCTCACATGGCCAGGAGACTACTTCTGTCAATACCTCTGCTTCCCACAACTTCCTACTGCTCTACTCTCGTTGCAAAGGGAACAGATGGGAGGGGATACGACTAGGAAAGAGGACGCCACCTCCCAGTGCCCCGCTGCACAAGTGAGTTTCAGGCCCTTCTTGGGCCCATAATGGCCCTGTGGAAAGGAAAGCCTTTCCATTTGACATTAGTCTTTGTTCACAAATACCCTCAAATATCTGGAAGTGGAGGGCAGTTCCACTCCCACATCCCAGCCCTTCAATCCCAGCCACATGGGATATAAAAAATATGTTTGTGTGAGTCTATCAATAATCAGATAATATGTGGAAAAAAAAAAAACCACAATGTACTTTAAAGATAGGTCTAGTTTGTCAATGTAGAATATATATAGGAAAGAAAAGGTCAGTATATCTGAAAGATAGATTTAGAGTGGCCAATCCATGATGCCTGTATATGGAATATCACATATAAAGAAGTGGAACAATTTTTCTTTTAAAAAGGAGAATTTTTATCTATATATACTGAAGTCCTGGGTTGCCAGCTTGGTGTGCGGGTTGTGAAAAACATGCGTGAAGAGAAGAGGATTAGAATTTATTGAGGATATACTGTGTTCTATCCACTATGCTATTCATTTTATTCCTGTGACATTGCGGTAGCTGCTCAATTATAACTCATCATGAAGTCTACGATGGTTTGGTCTTTATAAGTAGGACTTTAACTTTAGCCTATTGACTTTTCTCCCTCTTTTCCACACTCAATTGATATTTAAAAAATACTTATTGAGAGCCTACTCTATGACCATTAATGTTGAAAGTATAAGAACCATGATCTCTCTCAAGAATGTTGGGCCACACAGGAAAGAATATGTCTCTACTGGCAGAATTTCCAGTCAGTGGCTGACAGGGAAATTTTTTTGGGTAAGAGGAGACAGCACAGGCCAGGATAACTCTAGCAATACCATTACTTGTCTAGGCATAAAGTAGATGTGTTGCAAAGAAAACCACCAGCAAAATGAAAAGGCAACCCATGGAATGAGAGAAAGTATTTGCAAATCATATATTTGATAAAGTTGTTAATATGCAAAAGATATAAAGAACTCCTGCAACTCAATACCAAACAAACAACCAACCAAAACTCAACAATCCTAACAATTCAATTAAAAAATAGGCAAAGGAACCGAATAGACATTTTTTCCAAAGAAGAGACACAAATGTCCAACAAGGACATGAAAAGATGGTCAGCATTACTAATCATCAGGGGAATGCAAATCAAAACCACAGTGAGGTATCACCTTATACCTGTTAGAATGGCTCTTCTCAGAAGCAAGTGTTGGTGAGGATGGAAGAAAAGGGAATTTTTGAGCCCTGTTGGTGGGACTGTAAGTTGGTGTAGCCACTATGGAAAAGAGTAAAGAGGTTTCTCAAAAAGTTAAAAATCTACCATCTGATCCAGCAACCCCACTTTTGGGTACACTTCCAAAGGAAATGAAAACAACATCTAGAAGGGATGTCGGCACTTCCACGTTCATTGCCGCATTATTCACAATAGCCAAAATATGGAAACACCCTGTGTCTGTCAATAGATAAATGGATAAAGAAGATGTGTTACACATAAACAAGGAAACATTACTCAGCCCTGAGAAAGGACATTCCACCGGTCACAACAATGTGAAAGGAACTTGAAGCTTTATGTTAAGTGAAATAAGCCAGAGAGAGAAAGGCAAAGACTGTATCCACTCACTTACATGTGGCATCTAAAAAAGCTGAAATCATAGAAACAGAGAGTAAGATGGTGGTTACCATGGGCTGGGAGGTTGGAGAAAATGGGAGATCGTTGTCAAAAATTGCAAACTTACAGTTGAATAAGTTCTGAGGATGTAGTATACAGCATAGTGATTATAGTTAATAACATTGTACTATATATTCAAAAATTGCTAAGAGAGTAGATCTTAAATGTTCTCACCACAGAGAAGAAATAATATTTAGGTGATATGATGGCGGTGTTAGTTCATGCTATAGCGGTAATAATTTTGCAATATATAAATATATTAAATCAACACTTTAACAGTGTTATATATCAATTATATCTCAATAAAGCTGGAAAAATTAAAATAATAAGGTAGGTGTATCATGTCCCCACATTAATTTTTAATACATTTCTAAGACCTTGAAGATCAAGAATTAATATGACACAGTTTTACCTATTCTTACAGTGAGGTTGATTTAAGTAAAGAAAATGGGCCTTCCTTCTTCTCTTTGAGATAGTGTTCACTCTTCAGTCTCTGAACTCTGACTAAGTCTTCGAAGAATCCCTGTACATCCTAATTGTGCAACTCAAAAATTCTCAGTTTCTCACTGTATCCATGAGTTATTGTGAGTACAGCTGATGTACAAAACACCCATAATGGTTTAACAGAGTACAGAACCCTAAGAGATGAAAGAAGCAGACTAGTGTTTTATGGGCATTTTGTTTTGATTTATATTACCAAGAAGTCTCAAGCACGAGATAGAAAGGTACTTTTTACATTTGATCCAGTTCAGAACTGTAACATCTCTGTTTAAGACTAAACATCTTCCTGAATTATGTTTGCCAGATTTTTATAGTTTTAAGAAAGAGAAACAGATACCAAAGATTCTTGGTAAACACTATTTAAGTCATTCAACTATAACTTATTCCTTGACACATTGCCAGAGATTTCCTCCAAAACAAGTACGTATTTCAAAATAAAAGAGAGTTACATTTTAAATTATCAATAAAAATGAGAACAGTTGAAGTGGATGTCCTTAGGCCTGAACTCAAATATACTAATTAGTCTTTTATCAGTCCAATATGTTTTGCCAAAACAATCTTCTGCTTGATTTTGGTGGTGTTTTTTAGTAAAGATCAGTTTTTGGATATCTTTCATGAAGAGCTAGGAGGAAGAATAAGGGAAACAAAATTGAACACAGAGGTTTTTGTTTGATATGACAATGCAAAGTTTATTACTCCATTTCAAAACATGATACATTGCTTTCTGTACAATTCTAAATGAAAAAGACTACACATGGTTATTTCTGCTTGACTTTTAGTGAAACCCATTTTTATTACAATCCCACCACGGCAACTAAATTCTATGGATTCTTTTACAAACCCCTGTTCTTTTTTATTAAGCCTAGCTTACCACACTCAGAATACTGGTATGTATTTAGGGACATGAATAAAACTAACCAAATACAATATCTAGAGGAATTATGGGAAAGAAAAAAAGAAAGCTCAAAGGTGGCATGAAGGCAATTATATGAGCATATCCTTGTTCTTTAGCAATGCATGCTAAAGTATTCAAGAAATAGGGAAGTATGGTATCCGCAACTCAATCTGAAAGGTTTAGATTTACAGATACATATTGTTTTATTATTTACGCATACATAAAGAGAAAAGAAGGGAGGAAGAGAGAAAGCATGAGTGAACAATTCTGGCAAAACATTAATTGTTTAATGTGGCCGAAGGATGTCAGGGACTTTTTTTGGTGAATTTTTAACAACTTTTCTGTAACTTAGAAGTTATTTTAAAATAACATGTTAATGTATAAAAATGACAGCATGAAGGAAAACCATTATGAATTGAGAATAAAAAAGAGAAGTTATCTGGCATTTAAGTGCTTTTGACATTCAGTCGCTTCAGGGTTGCCCTTTAGGTGACTTAGAACTCTTCCATTTCATCAGAAAAACTCCGATATCAGACATAATAAACAACAAATATAAAACAAATAAACGTGGAACTAAGATGATTGAACTGCATATCTATGTAAATAACCTTTACAACAGTGTCAAGGGGTGTAATGTAATTATGTCTCCTTTTCGACAGTGCCACTGAGACAAGTCCAGTGACACTCCTAGGAGAATGTTCAAATTGATTCTCATTTCTTATTGTACTCCAAATGCTCAAAATCTGACCCATTTGGCTTTCCTTCATATATCTATTTTTTAGATTTTATTTATTTATTTGAGAGAGAGAAAGAGTGAGCAAGAGAGAAGAAGCTGGGGGAGGTTCAGAGGGAGAGGGAGAAGAAGACTCCCCGCTGAGCAGGGAGACTGATGATGACAATGATGTGGGGTTTGATCCCAGGACCCCGGGATCACCACCTGGGTCAAAGGCAGATGCTCAACTGACTGAGCAACCCAGGCACCCCCACGTTTCCTTCATATTTTTATGAAGTTTTGGTGTTACTATGTGGGATTTCTAAATGCTTTTATTTTGTCTTTCTTGTTAGAAAAAGAAACATGTATTTTCTTTGTCATGTCCCTAGTATCATCTAGCTTTTTGTTCAGCCTATGTATGGTTTAAAATATATTCTAATTTTCCTCTAGAAGATTGCTGGGTTCCTGTTTTAATTTGGATGAGTAACTTGATATGTGGGCCATAATTGCTTATGCAGATGTTTGTTTTACTTGAAGTTTCTGCTTCATTTCTTTTTTCCCCTTTTATTTCAGGTTTTGATCTACCATTGTCCTTCTTTTTGATATTCTCCCCCTCCTTTTGCTGCAATATCTTGTGTCGGTTAAGGTTCAATCAGAGAAGCAGACCTACCATAGAACAGAGAATATATTATTGGGATCAGAACATACATAATTGTGGGAGCTGGAAAACAAGTCTGTGGAAGACTGTTGCTATGAGTGTCTTGCAGTAGGATCAAGTGCCTTTCACCTGGGAGAAAAACCTATATCTGAAATGAAAGGGAGAGATAGAACAGGATCTGGAAGAGCCATGGGTCTGGCTGCTTCTGCATGCCCACAAGGTGATCCAGCAGGTCAGTGACAATGTGTATCAACTACAGAGGTAACTGGTACCCTGTACCCTGTAGGGGTACCTCTGATGTTCAGAGAGTGACCACCATTGCTTGGCTTATGGTGTCCAAATTTTGTGCAATTTCCTTTTTGGCCTACCCAAATCCACAAATATATAAAAAACAGAATTGTGGAAGATCTAGTTCTAAGTTAACTAAGTTGACACCATATGAAGCTCCCATAGGCCTCCCTTTGTCAACTTGATATTCATATATGTCTTTTAACTCCCAAATAAAGACATAGAAAAATCATGTTTCTGTCTAACAAATGAACCCATGCCATCCATCTTAACTCATCTTTGGTCATCTTTGCATGATGACCTTTCCTTTTCTACGTGTCATATTCCATCTTGGATACCCCCTTGGAGCTTAAATACTGAGATATAAGATTCATTACAATGAATACATTTGATATTAGAGAATGGAAGAGGAACATTTTTTAAAAATCAGTTAATACATACACTAATATATTCATGTTAAAATAATGAAGAATATTCATAACAGTATAGTTCTAATTTCTGTAACTGCTCATGTTGTCATTACACATTTTTTGAAATAACAGTGTAATTAGCTGTCTTCCTCACTGGAACATATGCTCCGTGAAAGGAGAGACAATGTTGGAATTATTTAGTTTTCCATTCCTGAGCACAACAGCTAATACAGAGCAGACATTTAGATGGTATTTAGTTAGTGTTAGGTCAGTGTGTGTGTGTGTGTGTGTGTGTGTGTGTGTGTGTGCATATGCACATACCAACCTTGATGTCCCTGGGTGTTTTAATAAGAACATCTTTCAAAATGAATGCCACCGGAATAAATTTACCTGCCATATAGATATCATTTCACATGCTGTTTCCCACTGTCCACACTAACAAATGTCTGTTTTGCTCCTTTGTGCCAGTTTAGTTTAGAGAGGTAGCCACTTGGAGTTCTGCTGTCTAAGGGTTTTATGATTACCTTGGTGTGAATTCCCCTTCATAAACATTTTCTTTCTTTTTGTTACTTTGAGTTAACCTGGGAGGTACTCAGAGCAGCTATTATTATTATCTTAAGTTACAAATGAGGAAGGACTCAGAAAAGATAGAAGTTGTGTCGTCAGTTTTAGTAAGAACTCAAATTCAGATGTTTTGACTCTCAGTCCAGTGCTCCGTCCCTAAAGCATCCTGGTATTTCATGATTTAAAATGTTCACTAATGGACTGAACTTAAATAATACACTAATGGAAACATCATATGGATTTCCTCTTCTTATGGCTGTGGTTTTGAAACCATGTAACATTGCTCAAGGGGCAAACTAAATGTAAGTTTTTCTGCTCTAGTTCAGTCAGATGACACGGGATTAGAGGCAAATAAAAATTACCAATAAAAATAGTTACTGAGAGCATTTTCAGACACTTGACATGACCCATTTTAGCACTGGAAACTATTTTTGAGTGTTGATCTTCTGTACAAGATTTGGCTCCTGTCTTTCTAGCCCTATGTCACTAATACTCACTCTCTGGGTATGTGCTTTATACCCTCACATCTCTGTGTTTTGGAAAGGTGAAAGGGGCACCTCATTTTCTCCACTAAAGGACCTTCTTCATCATTTTGAAATGCTGATGACATTTATTGAACATAACCCTGAAAAAATAGCCATATGCTTTTGGTTTGCCAAATTCTTACCCAAAGCAAGTGCTCAATATGCAAAAAGATACTTTCAAAATGCCAACACAGTCATTTTTAATTAGCGGGCATTCTTTTGTCAGAAGGTAAGTTTTCACATTTTTTCAGGCGTGAAGTTATATGTTAATATGTTCTAGCTCCTTCTACTTAAAAAACAACAAAACTTCTTCATTTTATGTTTAGAGTAGGGAGAACTTAAGCTTCAAATTCTAATATTTAGATTGTTGTGTGGGAACAAGTCATCATTTCATTAAATCTGTTCCTCATTACAAAGGGGTATCTATTACCTGAGTAAATATTTTCCAGGTCTTTTTCCATGTCACTTAAATCGTGCCTTTGCCATGAGCCAGGGCACCATAGCATTGCACAATCCAGATTATCCAAAGGAACCCAGAAACAGAATTTTAATGACTTTTAAGAGGAATCATAACACAGTGATGATTTGTTTATTCTCAAATTTTATTTACCATCTCTAAAGGGAGTACTTAGATTGACTTTGGCTTCAGGAAAGGATCCTTCTCACTGGTTAAATATTCAGAAGCAAAAGACAGCAGCTCATGAAACAAATATGGGTCAAATAATCTAGTACTAAATCTTTCTGGGGTTATAAAGCAGTAGTAAGCCGGTGGCTTCCAGGAATTTGACTGCTCTTGCTCGTGATAGAATCCAGAAAGAGGTACTGATTGTGTGGTTTTGTCCTTCTCGGCTCCAGAATCTTGACTTTAACAGCCAAGTAATCCTGTTCCCTGTAACCAGCATAGTTCATATAAATCTAGTAAGCCTCCAACTTTTCTGTGGTTTGATCTTTTTTGTCTCAGTAAAATCATCATATTCTATTTGCCCTTACATGGGTCATTTCCTTATCTTATGGTCCTTATCTTAAGTCATGTATGCATTTGGTCAAAGTTTCCACCAAGTATGATTTTGAAAATCAATCTCTCTCATGAAGATTTCTGCTCCTGGAAAGATGGAGTAGATGTACTCCTACTAAGTACAGCTAAAAGCCCTGGACATTAAACATAAAGCAAAAATTAAGAAGACTCTGAAAGATGGAGAGAACATAGCAGATTAGCTAAGAATATTGAAACTCAAGAATGACATGGTGGTGAGTTCCCTGTGTGTGTGTGTGTGTGTGTGTGTTTTCCTCATGTATCTAAAACTTGGAGCTGAAGAAACTGGAAACCCACAACTGCCAGAAGACGTAGAAACAATAATCCCCAACAAAAGCCTGCTTTTTCTAACCAGAGGACCAGGAAAGAGGCAGACTATCAAACACCAAACCAAAACAAAACAGATTTTTAGATAATAACACTCTACTCTGGATAAACATCACAGAAAAAACCTGGCCTTACCCCCATCCCAGCCAGTAAAGGCTAAGTGTGGAAGATAGTTTTCCACTCTTGCAAGACTGTAGAGAGGTACTCCAAACTCCCTCCAGGGTAGTGTTGGAGAAGACTGAATAGGAAGTTGTAACTTTAATCCCTGCTAAGGGTAATGAGTCACCCTTGCTTCTCCTGTGGTATCTATCAGTAAGGACCACACGGGGAATTTGGGCTTTCACCCCGGTATCAGAGGAGTGGTATCAGAGGAGGTCTAAAGGAAAATGAAGACTTTCACCATTGCTCACATTACTCTCTCTGTGGTGTCAATGACGCCCCCACAGGAAGCTTAATAAAGCTCACCCACTCTTCCCAGCCAGGATGGTATCAGCAGATGTCTAGTGAGAAGGTGGAATTCCCACACCCATCCAACAGTAACAAGCTCTTCTCCCACTTAAGTGGTAATGGAATGTAAGTGAGAAACCTGGACTTCTATACCCACCTGGCAGTAACAAGAAAGCACTACCTCCTGTCCATGCAGAGGAAGCCAGATAAAACAATTTTAAATAAGATCCAGAGCCTCATAATATAATACCAAAAATGTCCAGGTTTTAATAGAGTATCACTCATCATGCCAAGAACCAGGAACATCTCTAACTAAATGAAAAAAGACAAACAAGAGGTGCCAATACCAAGACAATGAAAATGATATAATTATCTAACAAAAATTTCAATGTAATCGGCATTTATATGCTTTGCCAAGCAATTACAACATACTAGAAATAAGTGAAAAAGTAAAAAAATCCCAGCAAAGAAACAGAAGATATGAAGTAGATATAATAAGAACAGAAGATTTGAAAATTTAAAAACTGAAAAATAGAATAATGAAAATCAAAAACCCAATGGATAGGTTTAACAGCAGAATGGTGAGGACAGGGAAAAGAATCCATGCTCTGGAGGAAAGAGAAACAGAAATTGCCCAATGTGGGATTATAAAAAAAGATCAAATTTTTGTGTCATCAGAGTCCCAGAGGAGAGGAAAAAGAAGGTGGAACAAAAAACAAAAATCAAAATAAAACAAAACAAAAACCCAAAGACAAATAACTAAAACCTTTCCAAAATTGGCAAAAGGCAAATATAAATATATAATCAAGAAGCTTATGGGACACCTGGGTGCCACAGTCAGGTTAGCATCCCACTCTTGGTTTCAGCTCAGCATGGACTTGAGGTCCTGGGATTGAGCCCTGTCTTGGGCTCTGTGCTCAGCCGGGAGTCTGCTTCAGGATTCTCTCTCCCTTTGCCAACCCCCTCCCTAAAAAAAAAAAAAAAAAAGAAAAGTAAGGAAGAAGCTTAGCAAATCCCTAACAGGATAAACCCAGGAAAATCCACACCAACGCATACCACAGTCAAGTTTCTGAAAACTAAAGCTAAATACAAATCCTAAAAACAGCTAGGGAGAATTTACATCTTGCCTTTAGTGGAAAAAAATTTCAACATTAGATTTCTTATCAGAAAGCAGTGGCACATCATTGTTTCCATACTGAAAGAAAAGAATTATCAACTCAGAATTCTATATATAGTGAACATTTCTATCAGGAATGAAGGAAAAATTATATCACTTTCCAATGAAACAAAATTGAGATAATTTATCACCAGCAGACCTACCCTAAAAAAATGGCTTCAAGAAGTTCTCTGTATTAATGAACTTGGGCTGCCATAACAAAATACCAAAGATTGGGTGATTTAAATAGCAGACATTAATTTTTGTATAGTTTTAGAGGCTTCAAGTCTGCCATCAGAGCACCATCTTGGCCAGTTTCTGGTGAGGTCTCTGTTTTTGGCTTGCAGGAGGTGGCTGTCGTCTCACTGTGTACTCCCATGACACTTTTTCTGTGGGTAGAGAGAGAGAGAAAATGCAAAAGAGCCAGCATTAGTTCTCTGATGTTTCTATTTAGAAAGGACTAATCCCATCATATCAGGTCCCCACCCTTGTGACCTTACTTAAACTTAATTACCTCCTTAGAGGCCCCATCTCCAGATACAATCACTGTGGATGAGGGCTTTAACATAGGAATTTTGGAAGGATGCAATTTAGTCCATAGCATTCTCTAAACAGAAAGGAAATCATAAAAGAAATCTTATAACATCAGGAAGGAAGACAAAACATGGTACAAACAAAAATACAGTAAATGAAATATACTTGACTTTTCCTCTTTAATTTTCTAAGTCATGTTTAATCGTTGAGGCAAAAATTATAATACTTTCTGATGTTATCCTAATGTATAAGAATTATTTAAGGCAATCATAAAGGGGAGGGGGAAGTGATGTAAAGGGAGGTAAGACTTAAACACTTCACTTGAACTGGTAAATGTTCAATGTTAGTAGGATGTAATATGTTATGTATATATAATATAATATTTAGAGCAACCACCAATAGAGTTATACCAAGATATACACTATAAATTCCGATAGCTTAATTAAGAAGAAATTCTTTAAAGATGTCACATTACCCAGAGGAAGATAGGTAAAAGAAAGCAGACAGAAAACCAAATAAAACTTAGATAGCAGGGGCGCCTGGGTGGCTCAGTTGTTAAGCATCTGCCTTCGGCTCAGGGCATGATCCCAGAATCCTGGGATCCAGCCCCACATCGGGTTTCTCCACTGGGAGCCTGCTTCTTCCTCTCCCACTCCCCCTGCTTTTGTTCCCTCCCTTGCTGGCTGTCTCTCTCTCTCTGTCAAATAAATAAATAACATCTTAAAAAAAAAAAAACACAGCAGACTTAAGCCCCAACAGATTAATAATTACAATAAATATAGATGGTCTAAATACACCAATTAAAAGACAGAGATTCATAGAGTAGATTAAAAAACATGAAAGCTATATGCTGTTCATAAAAAACTCACTTCAAATATAATAATGTAGGTAGACAGAAAGTAAAAGAGTGAAAAATATGTCATGTAAACATTAACAGAAAGCAGGACTGGCTATAATATCACATAAAGGAGATTTCAGAACAAAGAAAATTAGCAGAGACAGAGAAAGACATTATGTAGTGATAAAAAAGATGAATACATCAAGGTGATAAAGCAATGCTAAGTGTGTATGCTGGAAGCAATAAAGGTGCAAAATATGTGAAACAAGAAATGATAGAACTGAAAAGATAGACAAATCCACAATATTGTAGGAGACTTCAGCATCCTCTTCTCAAATAGACAAAAATCAGCAAGGGTATAGAGGAAGTAAACAACATTAACTTTTAAGATCTAGTCAACATTACAGAACATTTTACAACACAGCAGGCGAATAAACGTTTGTTGTAAGTGCCCATGGAGCATATACCAAGATAGATCATATCCTGGGCCACACAGCAAACCTAGACAAATTTAAGATAATTAAGGTCATCCAGTGTGTTCTCTGATTGTAATGGAATCAAACTAGAAACCAATATGAAAAATACAATAGGCAAATCTCCAAGTACTTGAAAACTAACCAGTGCATTTCTAAAATATCCATGGGTTAAAGAGAAAGTCTCAAGGAAAATAATAAAATACATGAAATGCAATGAAGTGAAAATATATCAAGTTTTATGAAGCACAGAGAAATTTAGTACTTAGAAAATTATAGCACTTAATACATATATGAGAAAAGAGAAAAATCTCAAATTAATAATCTAAGCCTTCACTACAGGAACCTAGAAAAAACAAAGCAAAATAAACTCAAAGCAAACATAAAGAAAGAAATAATAAAATTAAAAGCACAAATTAATAAAATTAAAAACAGAAATGTAGTTGAGAAAATTAATGAAACAAAAGTTGATTCTTTCAAAAATAAATAAAATTGACAAACTTCTAACAAGATTGACAAAGAAGGGAAAAAAGAGAGAAGACAATTGTCAACATCAGGAACGAAGCAAGGATATCACTACTGACCCTGCAGACATCAAAAAGGTATTAAGAGAATACTATCAAAAACTCTACTTACATAAGTTTGTCAACTTAGATGAAATGGACCAATTACCCAAAAAGCATAAACTGCTACAACTCACCTAATATGTAGTAAATCATTTGAGTAGCCCTATAACTATTAAGGAAATTGAAATTTAAGGAAATCAAATTTGTAACTAAACTCCTAAAAAAAGAAATCTTCAAGAATGGATGGTTGCCCAGAGAGTTCTATTAAATGTTTAAAGAACTAACACCAATTCTGCACAATTTCTTCCAAAAAAGAAAAATGAACATTTTAAAATTCATTTTATGAAGTTTGTATTACCTGGATACCAAAAGCATACAACCAACAACTACAACAAAAACTACAAACCAATATCTCTCCTGAAGGGATGTAAAAATCTTTATCAAAGTATAATTAAAATGGAATTCAGCAATGTAGAATAATAATTGTATACCATGACTAAGTGGGATTTATTCCCATGATCGAAGGCTCATTCAATATTCAAAAACCAGTCAGTGTAATTTAACATTTTAATAGGGTAAATGAGAAAAATCACAAGATCATATATCTAAGTCAAAAAAATCTGGCAAGTTCAACACCTCCTCATGGTGATGTTTCAGAAAAAAATAGGAATGAAAAAAACCTTAACTATGCTAAAGAATATCGACACATCACTTATATTTAACATCAAGCTTAATTGTAAAGGCTGAATGCTTTGCTTCTAAGATCACAAACTAGACAAGAATATTCACTTTCATCACCACTACTTAACAGAGTGCTAGCAGGTCTAGCCAATACAATACAAGGCAAATAAAGGAAATAAGAGGCACATGGATAGGAAAGGAAGAAATAAAACTGTCCTTTTCTGCAAATCCTATAATGGTCTACAAAGAAAATTCTAAAGAATTTACAACCCCCATCAAATAAAACTCCTAGAACTAATACATAAACTCAGGTTACAGAATACAAAATAAACATACAAAAATACAAAAATTAGTTCTACTTCTGTATACCAGCAATGAACACATGAATTACAAATTCAATTCTATTTACAATGTTCAGAAAAATGAAATGAAATGCAAAGTTGTAAATGGAACAAAACTTCTACATGTCTTGTATGCTGACAACTGCAAAACACAAGTGAAAGAGAGTATGAAGATCTAAAGAGATGGAGATACATACTTCACTTAATGGATTCATAGATTCATGTATTTGTGGACTGGAAGACTCAACATGGTAAAGACCTAATTCTTCCCAAAATGATATACAAGTTTTAAAGCAATTCTTATAAAAATCTCAGTAAGACTTCTTATAGATGTAGACAAGATTATTCTAAAATTTATATGGAAAGACAAAATAACTAAAATGGCAAAAATAATTTTTGAAAAGGATAAAGTGAGAGGAATCTGTTTACCTGATTTCAAAATGCATTATACTCTACAATAATCAAGATCATCAGTTAGACACACAGACTAATTAATAGTGACTATTAAGAGTGCTGATTTTCAGAGCTGCCGTGATTGTAACGCTGCTGGTTTTCAAGGCTGCTGCACAACCATGGGATTATAGAGGGGTGGGAATAGGACAAATCATAAACACCACAAGCTTCAACTGTTCTTACAGAGATCCACTTCTTTTTTTTTCATTAACAGGCTATAGATTATTGAGTACCTTTGATTAATTTCCAGAGTTGTGAATGTGTTGATTTTGAAAATTTCTGCTGGTGTTCTTATAATTTTTATAAAGAAAAGACTTTTCAGAGGTCTTTATGCTGCTGAAAGTGTTTCTGCTTTTCAAATTTTAATTACCCATTAAAATCAATTCCTGAGTTTCCCAACATTTACATAAAAATACATATGAATTTTACATCATAGGAATTAATCCACCATGTGCAAGGGTTTTGTTTGCAAGTATTAGAACAATAATGGGATATGCGGTAAAATCTTATGTCATAAATGCACGTTGGTTTCAGTAATAACTCATTGTAAGTGGTCTAAAGTTTGTGTCTTCTATGGGTATTGGAACTACCAGTGTCTGTACTGCAATGTGCATATATATATATATATTTTAAAGATTTTATTTATTTATTTGTCAGAGAGAGAGAGAGAGAGAGCACAAGCAGGGGGAGCAGCAGGCAGAGGGAGAAGCAAGTTCCCTGTTAAGTAAGGAGCCTGATGTGGTACTCTATCCCAGGACCCTGGGATCATGACCTGAGCCAAAGGCAGACACTTAACTGACTGAGCCACCCAGGTGTCCCTGCAATGTTCTTATAGACTCCAAAATGTCTACAGACCTAGAATGGGAAAGTGTGAGAATAACAAATAGGCCCATCAGAATTAGACATATTTTAGAGGGAAGATTATGTCATGTACAAGATCATAGATAATAGGAAGGCCCTTTAAAAAAGGTTATCTTCCACGTTTTGGTCTATTCTTTCTTTTGAAAGCATCCCCAACCATGTAAATGTTACACATAGTAAAGTACTCAAAGACTATGCCAGAACAGTCAATCTCCCTTGAAGTCCAGATGAAGTGTCTCCTTTCACATATAAACACCTGTAGTTGTTGATTCCTGATATGAGCTACTTGGTTCACTTCCCTTCGCTTTTCATCTTCTCTCCCTTTCCTATGTTTGGCATCAAATTTAAAAATAATTTTGGACTTAACACTCTGGAAGGATGCAGAGAATATTCTAACAAGCACAATATAGTCAAGCATATATATTTGCAGAGCTTATGTCAAATATCTGTTTCAGCCTCACTACTCTGTCTTTTCCTCCCCCTTGCTTGCCAACTATGGGCCTGGTGCCTCAGAAATTCCATTAGGAGGAGAGGCTCTCACTGCCTCGGCAGCTCTCCTTGTCTGGCCTGCGGTTATCTTGACCTGTTTCATTTGTCGACTCATTTCTTTACACTTTCTGACTTCTAGATAATGGTTGACATCTTTTATTTATTTGGAAACTCTTCTCGTTATCTTCATTTTTCTTGGTGGGTGTTTCTTTTCAGTTCTACTTTGAACTTCATTCATTTTTTAGTGAGACTTCAAAAGAAGAGGAAAAAGACACATGTGCTGTCCTATTGTTTTCTTTTAACAAATGAAAAGGAGCCATTCTATTTAAATTTATTTTACTGGCATATATGCTTTTTATACTGTCCTTGTACTTTATGATTTTTAAAATTTGTCTTCTTATATTCTATCTTTTGTTATATTTATATCAATTTTCATTTTTTTCCCTCTTTAGTGTTTGGAAAGTATAAATCTGGACATTGTCCTTCTCAGTTGAAATAGTATTTACTTATCTATGATCAGTGAGGCTCAAATAGTTTGATAGTCACTCACGGTTGTGAAAGGGTCAGAGTTCAGTACAGGGAAGAGGTACAGGAAAGGGAAGCACTCTCTAGGTGTTTCAAACAAAATGGAATTTAATTCGGGGAATTTGGTTCTTTAAAAATTGTAGAAATGTCTGGAAAAATAGAAGGGCATATCGCTTTTCAGGAACCTGTTTTTGCTACTTATAAAGCTGATGACCAGGGAATATAAATCGAATTTAGGACACTGAGAACACTTACTTCTGCAATAATAGGAAGGTGGCTTCCTTCTCAGGCTGACTTCTAAATTGTGCTTGGCAGAATCCTGTATCCAAAATCATATCTGCTAGGGAGTCTGGAAAATGTAGTTTTTAGCTTTCAGTCTCTCTAAGTAGAATTAAGGAGAAATGAATAGACTGAGAGCCAATTCACAGTCACCAAGTGGATGCTGGGCCAGAGTCTAGGTCTTTTGATTCCTAACTCATTTCCTCTTCTAAACCTTACTGTGGCTTCTCTCTTCATTTTCAAGCCACACATTGTATCATTCATAGCCTTGTTTATATCTTTCCCCCATCACTTATGTGCTATCTGCTCAATTTTTTCGAAGGCCAAATAAAATAAGAAAAAGTGTAAAGTTTACATTATCCTGTAATCACGTATCGACTATTATATAGCTGAAATTCAGATATTTCATCCTAAATACAACTGCCTGCCTCTTTTGGATTTCCTTCATTCATATAGATACTAGAATATTGATTTCTTAAACAAATTATATCTCTACCTCTATCTATCTCATTCTTTTTAAAAAATATATCTTCTATCTATCATCTATCATTTTCCCATTGGGAAAGCTTTTATTTTTGAAGGGAGACCGAATTTTGCTTTTTTCTTTTTACATACCCATGTCTTATATTGTCTAATAATGATGTAAAATTTCAAAGTGTTTTCTTTAGACGAGATGATGTAATTATGCAATTTGTTATTGCCTAAGGTTTAGGTCAATGCCTAGAACACAAAACATCTTGAACCATGAATCATGTGGTTACTATTAAATTAGCAATACAATCTTCTGAAGCTCTGTTTCTGATTCAAGGAGAAAGAAACGTAGTCCTTTTTTGCAAGAAAAGCTATTATAGTCACATTTTTTAAAAAGTGCACTCAACTCTCTTAAGAATGACTTATTTGTATGAGATTTTATTGCTTCTTAAGTCCAATTTGAAACTGCATTTAGTGTCATTGTGAATATATGCCACTTCTTAAGTAAAAAGTCAGTTCTCTATTATACATTTTTCCAGTTTCACCTTCTTTTTTTATATCTCTCCATTGCAGACTGATAGAATATAGTAATTCAATTCCTCTAGAAAAACCCTCCACATTTCATATATTTAGGCAAAAATATTTTCTTACTTTTGGAGTTCTTACCTTGGAAGTGCTTTTAGAGATGATTTGGGGGGAAGGGTAAACAAATAGCTCTTAGATACTGTCATTTAGGGAATAAATTGGCATACGAGGAAAAATACAGTCATGTTCTTAAGACCTAAGTTCTCTAAAAATTAATCATATGTTTTGCTACTTTATATAAGAAAAAAATTCCCTGTAATTTGATGGGACACTGTAAAAAGTGACACATTGACTATATCATCACATTTTAAACTTTAGCTTAAATAATAAAACATCTGCTTTCATGTTAACTTGCCTTGATGAGTGATGAATTTGTAAACACCGCAAATGTATTTAAAGACATACAGATTTTGCACTAAATCAGAGATTTTAAAAAATCAGTTACAAAATGAAAGTGAAACTTGATTTTAGGACCTAGGATATATAATTACGAGGGTACTACAATTGTACTTCTGAGTGGAAATTGACCAAGAAATCAGAATGCCTAAAATAACATATAAAATAATAGAAAAAGAAGAGTTACATGTAACCATGTTCATTGCCCTAGTTCATTCAGGCTACCATGCAAAAATTCCCTAGACTGGGTGCCTTAAACAACATTTATTTTTCACAGTTCTGGAGGCTGGTAAGTCCAAGATCAGGATGCTGGCAGATTCAGCATCTGGTGAGGACCCACTGTCTGGTTCACAGACAGAATTACATTCTTGCTGTGTCCTCACATAGCTGAAGGAGACATAGCTGAGGGAACTCATAGGGTCCCTTTCATTAATGTGCTAGTCCCATTCATAGGGGATCCACTCTTATGACCTAATCACCTCCCAAATGCCTCACCTCCCAATACTACTACATTGGGCTTTAGTATTTAACACATTAATTTAGGGGCAACACAAACATTTAGTCTATGGCACAGTGGATGAAGTTTCACTCCATACATAATATTGACTTTTCATGTCTACAATTGGTCTCATTAATATTTTGATATTCAGTGATGATAGCTATATGAAATTGAAAGCTATCACACTAAGATACTACAGAATCTAAGTCTCTTCATGGTATATAATGGAAATTTACTCCAGTTATACATAGAGAATTTTCACCTCCTCTTTCAAAAGCAAAAATCCCCAAATATGCATCATATTTCATAGTTCATTACATATTTTTTAAGAGACATTTACAAAGAATTTGTTAACATTATGCTCTACTTTGAGTAAATAACATCCTCAAATGATGAAACTATAATTGGATGATAGTTGTAAACTTCCATCACAAATAGACACTAAAATGATATAAATGGCTCAAATGAAATACAACTTTATTTCTAGCTCATATAATAATTCAAGGTGGCTCTTTTCCATAGGGTGACTCAGAGTCCCAGGTTCCTTCTGGATTGTGGCTCTACCTGGCATCATATTGGCATCTACCAGTACAAGGAGAAGTAGAATGTTCAAGAGGGAAATCAATTTATCAAATTCTTTGCCTAGAATCATTGTCATCATTTTTGTTCATATTTTTTAATGAGGACCAATCACATAACCACAAACTGATTTAAGCAGGGCAAGTGAATATATTTCTCAACTGAGTAGCTGTTTCCCAGCTGCAAGTGTGTAGTGACAATAGGGGAGAAATAGCTACTCCCATAGTCAATTTTTCTCACCACCAAGTTTACCCTTAGTTCTTTGGGTGGGAAATGTGTATCTTTCTTCCTACCTGAAGAACACACCTATTCTGTTCCTAAGGAAAATATCTAAATTCTGATTAAGAATTTGCATCTGGCTCAAAATTAAGATTAAGAATTGCATCTAGCTCAAAATCCAGGATCTCTGGGTGATGTATGGACCTTTTTGTGGTCCAGATGTGGCTTCTTTACCCTTCACTTTACCCTTCATTGACCTGTATTCCCCCATACCAAAACTACAATGGTGGAAGGAGGGTAGACCATTATGTCAAAAATCCCCCGGTAGGCATTACTTCTTGGTCATAGTCTGCTGAGAAGGCATTAAAATATCCCTGATAACAGATTATGGTTTAAGCTTGTATTCTCCTTGAGAAGGATTTTCTTGTTATTGTTCTGCATGGTCCCTGATTTCATCTCTAAAATTTCTTTCCTCATCCATTTCTTCCATGGCATCATCTGAAGCGGACCTTGGGGATTCTGCCTCCTTGAGGGTTCACCAGCTTTCATAGCTGATTTCTTGTTCATTCAAACTGGGTGGGTTCAAGGGCTAAGTCTTGTCCATTAGTCCCTGGCTTTTAGAGGGCAGGCGCATGCTTTCTTTGTCAATAGAATTCTTTCAAAATCTTGATAGACTTCAGAAATATTTATTTCTAGTTCATTTGTTGTGCCTCTCATCATACCCCAAATTCTTTCCTAGACATTGTTCTTAAGTCTGTCTTGTAATTTTGCTTTCTTTCTCCAAACTTAATAAGTGCTACCATAAAACCATCTACAACAATAAGCTTGGGTGGGAAAGCAATGTTTTTAATCTGACCTTTGCCACATGGCTGAGTTATTTTTTCTGAAAAGTCTTAACAGTATCTGGAGAGCAAATGTTCTGTGGGCTCCAACAGCCACTAACTTTTCCAGCCCTGCTACTTTTTGGTCAGTCATATATGAGCTAATTTTGTTCTTGAAATACTTTGCTAAAAACAGCATGTAAAGCCAACACACTCTACTGCTCAGGCTTCTTCCAACAATTTCCTTAAAACTACAGTTTTTATGTGTTCTGCTTTCCAAGTCATCTCAGGCAACAGCTTAACTAAATAATTTGACACTGAATAGCATAGGTCCCCAACCTCCTAGCCTACACTATCTTTTATCCCCCATTGCCTAACTGCTAAGCCCATACCATATATCTTAGTGGGTTCTTTCCTTTTAAATAGGAGCACTTCACTTCAAGGTATCAAATTCTGTTCTAGAAAGGTTATGCTAAACAGTGATAAAATATATATGGAAAATGTATAATATAATGGCTCGATGTTGTAACAGTCCCAGGTGTGTATTCCTGATTCGTGGGCAATTTTTTTCTACATTGTGATTCAGGGACCCAAACTCCTCTCATTTTCTGTCAGTTCCTTGGCCCCTAATCATTTTTGCTTAGTTTGTGGGAAGAGGAAAAGAGCATGCAAGATGTGCTACGATATTACCTTGTTCAGAAAATGATACGTGTAATTTTCATTCTACCGACATGAACTAGTCACAAGGCTATAGCTAGCTTCAGGGCAGCCTTGGTGATGGAAACCCTGCTTTCATTAAGCAGCTACGGCAGTATACAACAGAGGTGAAAAAGGCAATTTTGATGGACAGCAGCTGTCTCTGCCTTATTAATTAACATTTTTATGTCTGTCTAGATTATAAAGCACTATCTATTATCTATCTATCTATCTATATCTATCTATCTATCTATCTATCTATCATCTATCTATCTATCTATCATCTATCTAATTGTATAATGTGACTATCTTAGCAATTCTATAAGAAAAATTATTTGTAGAGAAATTAGTGGCTTGCCCAAGATCATATACTTTGTAAAAATTAAAGCTTGGATGTGAACCCAGAACTTCTCTTTCCAAATCTTATGCTCTTTCTGAGAAATTGGTTAGGGAAAGAAAAAGGAAAGAAAAAGAAATGACTCTTCAACATGATACAAATTTTGAAATTAATACCTTCAAATCACATAATAAATAGCTAACGAATTTTTGATTAGTAACACATGGCCACAAATCTGATCGTTTAATATTTTATTTTCCTTATAATAATATAGAATCTAATCCTATTAGTGAATTTAACATGGGTGTATTTTTTCTTTCATGACTTTAAAATTGACCCGTCTTCAACTAAACTTTTTTTTTTTTTCTGAAATGGAAGGAGTAGAATTACTTTTTTTGTGAATGGGAACTCACAGTTCATATTTGCCAATCTCTGAATAATAGATATATTTAGAGGTTTATTTAAGACTTCAAAATCAATTTTCCTAATGTGTAGTGTATATTAGGAAATTGTTTCTTATTAGTCATTTATTTCTTTCCTATTTTTTTAAGTCATTGAGAAATAACTGCTTGGAAGGAGACTGTGTACCAACTGTTCCAATACTGAAAATACATAAAAAGAAAATTCAATGAAGATAAATTTTCCTCTTTTTTTGTGTGTTTTTCAAAAATCAAATAAATATAGTCAGAGTTATGGAAGTTTTATTTGTTTTTTTTCCCTGCCTTATCTATATTCTACTCTAAATCTACTAGACATTCACAACATGAGAAAATTTAAAGTTGGAAGAGTTGTGAGATCATCTTTTCCAACCTCTCATTCAACTTCAGAAGAACTTAATATGGTTATAGTAGTCTTAACATAGTTTAAAGAAATTAACTAATAGCATACAGACTTTATTCTCTCATAGATTATGGTATTTGAGCTTATTTCCCTGGCCAAATCATTATTGGTGATAACTTTCTAATTTCTTTGGCAGGGCAAGGAAAATTCTGATGGTCTGCCCCTCATAATTCTTTTGCCAACTGAGTTTTTTTTTTTTTTTTTGTGGGAAAGGTCTTATGAATTCTGCAACTTTTCTTAGTTTTTATTATTGCAAATGATCTGAAATATATCTGTATGTGAAAATGGTATCTTCTAATTTATTAGGAGCAAAATGTATTCAATGATCTGCACAAGGGAATCATTTTTGATGGTGTTATCATGTCTCAATGATTCCCTGCTGATTAAAGAAAAGATGAAAAATTCAGCACTTTCTTTGCCCAATCTTGTTGACATAATGACATTTGCATTCACTATTATAAATTACTTGTTTTTAGACCAAAACTTGCTATCTGTTTGTAAAATTAGAATTCTCCAATGAGTAACTATGACTTCTCTAGGCTAACACAACTTTTCTTAGATATCGTGGGTTTGCCTATACAACATAGTGGATTTGGCAAATAGTTAACTAACAAATGCTGTGTGATAGTGTCTTTGCTAGCTTGACAGTTTCTTGTACGGTAAAATTGATCTTAGATTTTTAATATCAAGGATGCGTTGAATTTGGCCATCTGTCATTATATGTGATTATAGATAAGTGTTATTTGACATGAGTTCCAACTTTGTTAGAGATTTATTATTCATGCATTTTTCTTCAATGACTTTGGAAGAAGAAATTTATTAAAGTTATGTAACAACAGAATAGCCTCTACATTGGGATTTGTGGCTCACTGTCTGGAGCATGGTCTAGACAATAGCAAATTCCTCAATTCTGAACAGGCTGCATATAATAAGCTGCCAACTTGAACACTGATTTAGCTGAAACATTGCATTTCATATTTCAATGTTGCATTCCATTTGATTATACTAAAAATTTGGACATAGAAGTAGAATTCTGGTGTTCTGATCCCATGGTCTTTCTATGAGTTTGTGCTGCTTGGATACAGCCCAGAAAACCTTGAAGACTTCCCAGAACACTGAACACCAACTCCTTGACTGCAAACACTAGACTGGGTGTGCGTCTTTCCTCTTTGTTCCATGTTAAACACCAAAGTGAAAAGCCCAGTACACAATGAATCACATTCTTCCAGTGTATCTGTCATATCCTAGAAGCTACCTTCGCCATCTTGTAAATTGAGTGAGTTCTTACAGGTCACCAAGGATATTAAAAAGTTCATTTATTGAGAGATATGGCTCCCAAAGTTATATACTTTCTCCTTAAATAATTTATACTAAGAAACCAGTCATGTAACACCAGAAGCAGTACCTTTTTAAAACAAAGATTTTGATAAAATATGTCAAATTCTTGTAATTCAATAAAAGAATAATTTTAAATGACTTTTATATATCAAATTAGGACTGCTGATTAAGGAAGATATTATCACGTTTACCTTTCTTTCTGATTTCTACTGAAAGCACTAAAAAAGATAAAATCCATGTAGTCTGAGAGAATAGGAAAGGAGCCATCACTGCAAATGAGATTTCAATATAGATCTTCCTTGACTTACCAGGGGGTCACATCCCAATAAACCCATTGTAATTTGAAAACGCTGTAAGTCAAAAATGCATTGAATACACCTAACCTACCAAACTTCATAGCTCCATCTGGCCTACATTAAATGCGCTTGCACATAACACTTACATCAGCCAACAATTGGGCAAAATCATCTAACATGAAGCTTGTTTTATAATAAAGTGTTGAAATCTCATCTAATTTGTTGAATAAAGTAGTAAAAGTAAAAAACAGGGTGATTGTATGGATACAGATTGGTTGTCAGTGTATTGGTTGTTTCCTCTTGTGATTGTGTGGATGCCTGGAAGTTGCTGGTGGCTGCCACTAACCCAGCATCACAAAAGTATCATACCAAATATTACTAGCTCAGAAAAGAATCAAAATTCAAACTTTGATGTACAGTTTCTACTGAATGCATGTGGCTTTAGCACCATTGTAAAGTAAAAAAAAAAAAATTGTAAGTCGAACCATCAAAAGTTAGGGACCATCTATAATCCTTAACTGGTCAAGTAGGTGAGACCAATAGAAAGTGAGGTAGTTCACTCCACAGAGAACAGGATGTGAAGGCACCATATCCTTAGTAGGTCAGGGTCAGGCAGAGTGCTGATTATAGGAGAATTGGCTGAAAATCTGCATACAAATGGAATTTTTTGGTATCCTGTCTAATTCCCTACCCCACACAATCCTACCCAAGAATGCTGTGTAATGTAGGACATCTGAAGTAGATTCTGCAGACAAACTGAACCCGAGGTCATATAGAAGGCATCTTAGCTCAGGCTACCACAACAAAATCCATAGCCTGGATGGCTTAAACAATAGCAATTAATTTTCTTACAGTTCTGAAGGCTGGAAGTTCAAGATCAGGGTGCCAGTATTATTGTAGTGAGAGCTCTCTTCCTGGCAGCAGGCAGCCACCTTCTCACTGTGTGCACACATGGCAGAGCTCTCTCTCTTCTTATAAGGCCACAGTCCGGTCCGATTAAGGCCCTACACTTATGACCTCCTTTGGCCTTAATTACGTCCTACAGATACTATCTTCAGATACAGTGACATTGGGGGTTAGGATTTCAACTTGTGAATTGGGGCAGGGAGCACAATTCTGTCCGTAGAGGAAGGCTAAGTATGTAACCAACGTAGACAACTCTCGAGTCTATATGCACTCATTATGTGTGCAACCCTGTTATTGTCTAACAATGCACCTTATTTTTAGGGGTTTCAAAAGTGCATAAATATTTTTGAGTAAGTCCCTTATCTTTCGTTCTGAGAGCTATTGAGAGGAACACTCAGACTTTAACCATAGAATGTGAAAACGCGGGTTATTTTATAATAATCACTTCATTTTTTTTAAACATTTTATTTATTTATTTGACAGAGATAGAGACAGCCAGCGAGAGAGGGAACACAAGCAGGGGGAGTGGGAGAGGAAGAAGCAGGCTCATAGCGGAAGAGCCTGATGTGGGGCTCGATCCCAGAATGCCGGGATCACGCCCTGAGCCGAAAGCAGGCGCTCAACCGCTGTGCCACCCAGGCGCCCCATAATCACTTCATTTTTAATCTAACTCTTATATCCTTTAGAGTTCAGCCTATAAACGGGAACAAAATATTGTGGGTAGAAGGGTCTATTATAAAAAAATAAAGCTGACAAACATGCAAAAGGAGCTGAGTATGTGAAGGTCTGAAACAGAGAGGTGAGATTCAGCAAGTCACTAACCAAGGGAGCTGGTTGTGGATAAGAAGTTCAGAGATGTAGAAAAAATTCCAGAAGAATGTGTGTGTCTGGCTACTGAACTGGAGCTTTAGCAGGAAGGTTCGAAGTGAAGTCTGTGAAAGCTATCACCTTGGTACAGCTCAATCTCTGCCCCAGAGGAAGCATTATCTTTAAAATCCTGGACATAAAATAAATCTACCTTCTGCTCTGGAAAGATACCCTATCTTTCTCCTCCAATGCTGTTTGCTATATAAACATCCTTGAAAAGATAGTCTGGTAAAAAGCTGTCAATGTTTCTTCTCAAGAGACTTGAAAAAACATAAGACACCCAAAGAGAATTGTCTCCTAAGATCTAGACAGTGTCCTGTACATAGGAGGTTCTCAACAAACACTTGTTTATTAAATGGAGGGTATACACATACATATATATTTGAATACAATATTTGCATATTATCATACATTGATGCCAAGAAGTTAACAAATCCTGAGGATTATATGGAAGTTTTATGTTTGATATCCTTCCAGACTTTATGCTATGTGTCTTTTTCTATGACTGGTTCTAATTTGTATCCTTGGCCTATAAAAAATGTGACTGCGATTATAACTGTATTCAGTGAGTTCTGTGAGTCTTTCTAGTGAATTATTGAACCCAAGGGTGGTTGTGGTAACCCTGGAATTTGTAGCCAGCTGGTCTGAAATGAGGGTGCCCCTAGGGACCCTCGAGCTTGCAGCTGGTGCGTGAAGTGAGAGATGTCTTATGAGGACTGTGCCTTCAGATCATGCAGTTTCCCTAACTCTGGATAACTCCAGTCTTTAAAGTGTGGTTTGGGGTGCCTGGGTGGCTTAGTTGGTTAAGCATTGGCCTTCAGCTCAGGACATGATCCCAGGGTCCTGGGATCAAGCCCTGGACTGGGCTCCTTGCTCAGTGGGGAGCCTCCTTCTCCCTCTGCTTGCCACTGCCCCTGCTTGTGCTCTCTCTCCTATCTCTCTCTGTCAAATAAACAAATAAAATCTTAAAAAAACAAGTGTGGTTAAAGGTATTTGTGTTTATTTGATGGGATATAGGGTGTGTGAATTTTTAACACAGCAGTCCTACTACAGAAGTAAACTGTATTTATTATGGTGATTCTCCTTAATTGAAGCTCTTTTGCAGAGTATGCCTCATTTGGCGAACAGTTATTCTTGCACCCTTTTTCCCACTCATAGAAGACATAAACTCCATATCAACTGAAGCAAACCTAGTCTTGCTCAGTTAATGCTTCCGACCAAAAGTCCACAGTCTTGGGATGAGGTGTAGTCATCTCCATTGAGTTTAATGCGAATCTGAGGATCCAATATTCTCTAAACACAATGGTGGAGTAAGAAAAAGAAAACTGCAATAAAAGCTTTCTTTTAGAAAGTACAATAATTGGAAGGACACAGCAGGCACTGGTCCAGACTATATTCATCCAGTGTTGGACCAAAATAATGAAGAGAAGAGCAGAAGAGGGAAGTTAACCCATCTGAAACCCATCATAACAGAGAAAGTCCTTTATTGATTGTTTTCCTGGCTCACTATTTTCCGTGGTGACTCTGAGATGGACAGTGGAGAATTTGAACTATTTGGAGTTGTACAGCTCTTGACCCCATCTTTGTCTTGTGATTTTGGGATCTGGAGATTACTTTAGGGGTTAAGTGGCTGGTGCTGACTAGATTTGAAGGTTACTTTAGTTATAAAACTTCCCCAAAACTTGTTAGTCCTCTTGTCTTTCACTTTAAGCCAAATCCATATCTGAGTTAAAGACCTCATTCTGGCATAGTTTTTGCTCCTGAAGATTTCAATGTTTTTCTTTTTTTTTTTTTAAGATTTTATTTATTTATTTGACAGAGATAGAGACAGCCAGCGAGAGAGGGAACACAAGCAGGGGGAGTGGGAGAGGAAGAAGCAGGCTCCCAGCGGAGGAGCCTGATGTGGGGCTCGATCCCAGAATGCTGGGATCACGCCCTGAGCCAAAGGCAGACGCTTAACCACTGTGCCACCCAGGCGCCCCTCAATGTTTTTCTTACTGGCTTTGCCCATCCCTCTTTCTCTTCACTTAGTGTTGGATTCCTAGAAAATATTTGAGACAATATGCTTGGGTTAGAAAACAGACCTTGATCATGGTTCTGTCAGCAGAATTACTGTTTGTGTACCTATTGCTGTGTAATAAATTACTCCAAAACTTAGTGGCTTAAAACAACACGCATTTGTTTTCCCATAGTCAGGGTTCTAGGTGTGGCTTAGCTGTGTTCTCCTCTTCAGAATCTGTCATAGACTTCAGTTAAAGTGTCACCTAGGGCTACGGTCTCATCTCAAAGCTCAGTTGGGGAAGGAATCACTTCTAAAATTCATTCACATGGTTGTTGGCAAGATGTAATCCCTTGTGGGCTGTTGAACTAAAGTCTTCATCTCTTTGCTATATCGGCCTCTCCAACATGGCAGGTGGTTCCTCAAAGACATGATGACATTTTCTTTTCTTTTTTTAATGTCAAACCAATGTTTTTAATATTAATAGTACTGAAAAATGCAAAATAAAGCTAAGAAGCATAGATTCTAAGCTTAGATTTACATCATGAAGGTGCATATATTTCTGGCCAGAGCTCATTTATTCATTTCATGTTGGTTTTGTGGCCAATCACTGCTTCAAACTGAATATCCTGTACATGATTTATGGCTGCCAAGTCACATCGAGGGAGAAATCTGTCTAGTATTATATAGATACTGAATATGATGGAACATATTTCGAATCTTTTGTAACCTATTCACAGGTGTGACACCACATCATGTTTGCTGTATGTTATTTGTTAGAAACAAGTAATTAAGTTTTGTCCACATTCAAGGGGAAGGGATTATACAAGAGTGTGACTATCAGGAGGCAGAGATCATTGAGCACCATCATAGACACTTAACTACCACACTCCTTGTATTTCTAAGGTTAGAGCCTTAGTACAAGGCTGCACCTAGCTGCAAGAGAGGCTGGGAACAGTCATATTTATCAAAGTCTGCCATGTATTTAGCTAAAAAATGAGAGGTTTGTTAGGAGAGGGAGATAAGGGAAATTGCAGATGACTGGAAGTCTCTGCAATAGTGGCCTTGGCAATTTACTTCCATTTTCTAAGGCTTAGTTAATATTAGTAAAATTAGGAAAATAACATTCCACAGGAGATACAAAGTGCCTAGCACATGGGAAGCACCACATAAATTGAGTTTCTTTCTCTTCTTCATTACTCATTTCTGACCTGACTTAAGATGCCACCATTTGAGAATTCCTTTTCCTATACTCTTGAATATGAACAGTTGTTGGTACCATGATTCCAGTGATTGTCTATTTTATTATAAATTGACTCTCCTATATTTGAATTGTGTAATACATATTGAGCTTAGTTTTGTGTAACTTTTACCAATTAATTTCTTCTATACCTACTTAATAATGAATTTACTTATGTATATTCCCCTACGGTTGAAATAGTTGCAAATATGTACTTGCTTTCTTATATAAATCATTACATTTTTTTACTTGATTTTATTTTGGATTTTATCTTAATAAATACAATACCACGAGATTAGATTTCTTACAGTCACATTAGGAAATGAGCTATTTCTGGAAGGTCTCAGTCCCCGCCCCCCCCCCTTATTTATGGGTTTCTTTTGTCATTAAATCTTGTACCTGTTCTCATCCTGTCTTCTTAAATGGTACCTCTTCTACAAAGTGTGATCGGGTCTCTGGTTCTGGAGGAAATGTCTTGTAACCAGAATTTTTTTTTTTAAAGATTTTATTTATTTATTTGACAGAGAAAGAGACAGTGAGAGAGGGAACACAAGCAGGGGGAGTGGGAGAGGGAGAGGGAAAAGCAGGCTTCCCGCTGAGCATGGAGCCTGATGTGGGGCTCGATCCCAGAACCCTGGGATCATGACCTGAGCCAAAGGCAGACCCTTAACGACTGAGCCACCCAGGCACCCCATGTAACCAGAGCTCTTTTCATTTCTCTCCACACCTGTCATAATGTTGGACTGGTGCAGGAATCACTCACAGCCCTCTCAGTCAGTAGGGCTTTAAGACTGCCACTCCAGGACTCAGAGCTACTCTCTCATTGCCCCTTCTTAACCAAAACCTCCTGCTCTAAACATTGTAAGACAGCACCTCTGGAACAAACCCTGTCCCCTCCTCAGGGTCTTCCTTCTATCCTTGAGAAGCATGAGACTGCCGCCTGCCCTTGCTGCCTTTCCTCAAACCTCAAAGCAGCCCTCGATGTCCTGTTCTGACAGCAGATTCTGTCTTGTACACTTAATGACTTGTAACATAAAGACAACCACTAATCTTGTCCAATTAATGTACTCCCTACTCGCCAAACAAAAGTTGTATTCTCCCCTCACATATACACTTCTACCCTCCCTTGTACTTGTTCTGTACTCCTTTAACTGTGATCTCCTTCCCCATTCTTGATGCTGTCTACTCTTGACCTGTATTTTGACTGTGAGTAAACTCTCCAACATCTTTGGCTTTTCTGAGAATGTCCTTTTTTCCTTCCTCCTTCTGCTACATGAACCTGAGATGTCCCCAAGGACATTGAAAAGACCGTGTTCAGGAAAGTTGATCATTCTTATATACCTGACAAACCAAGTAGTAAGGTGAGCTGGTCAACAATCCTCTGGCTCCCTCCTGCTTCTGTCAGAATATCACTCCTTCACTTTGAGATCTTATCTAACCTCTGCCGTTTCTCATTACTGTCATCTAGAGAACTGGTCATGTCTCTTCAAATTCATGGATATTTGTCAACCAGTCTCTTACAAGGTTGCACTTCATCCCCATTTCTGCTAAAATCTGTAGGGATTCCCACAAGTGAACATCTCACATCGAGTAGCATCATGACTTCTGGGCTTTCTCTGTGGGACCTCTACTCCACTCCATTTCAACTACAACACTTAAGAGAGGAAAGAAGAAAACTCTCATTACAATTTGAATAATATTTCAACTCTTTAAAATTTGAAGAGGAATCATAGAGATTGAGAAAAATAAGACATCGATTACATACTCTTGCTCTTATTTATTTATTTATGTATAATTTATTTTTTCTTCCAGAGCCTGGATCTTTATTTATTTATTTTTTATTATAATAATATTTTTTTATTATATTATGTTAGTCACCATACGGTACATCCCTGGTTTTTGATGTAAAGTTCGATGATTCATTAGCTGCGTATAACACCCAGTGCACCATGCAATACGTGCCCTCCTTACTACCCATCACCAGCCTATCCCATTCCCCCACCCCCCCCTGAAGCCCTCAGTTTGTTTCTCAGAGTCCATAGTCTCTCATGCTTCATTCCCCCTTCTGATTACCCCCCCTTTCTTTATCCTTTTCTTCTCCTACCGATCTTCCTAGTTCTTATGTTCCATAGATATGAGAAACCATATGATAATTGTCTTTCTCTGCTTGACTTATTTCACTTAGCATTATCTCCTCCAGTGCCATCCATGTTGCAGCAAATGTTGAGAAATCGTTCTTTTTGATAGCTGAGTAATATTCCATTGTATATATGGACCACATCTTCTTAATCCAGTCATCTGTTGAAGGGCATCTCGGCTCCTTCCACGATTTAGCTATTGTGGACATTGCTGCTGTGAACATTGGGGTGCATATGGCCCTTCTCTTCACTACGTCTGTATCTTTGGGGTAAATACCCAGTAGTGCAATTGCTGGATCATAGGGTAGCTCAATTTTTAACTTTTTAAGGGACCTCCACACTGTTTTCCAGAGTGGCTGTACCAACTTGCATTCCCACCAACAATGTAGGAGGGATCCCCTTTCTCCACAACCTCTCCAACAATTGTTGTTTCTTGCCTTGTCAATTTTTGCCATTCTAATTGGCGTAAGGTGGTATCTTAGTGTGGTTTTGATTTGAATTTCCCTGATGGCTAATGATTTTGAACATTTTTTCATGTGTCTGTTAGCCATTTGTATGTCTTTATTGGAAAAGTGTCTGTTCATATCTTCTGCCCATTTTATGATTTGTTTGTTTCTCATGTATTGAGTTTGAGAAGTTCTTTGTAGATCTTGGATACCAGTCTTTTATCTGTGGTATCATTTGCAAATATATTCTCCCATTCCATGGGCTGCCTTTTAGGTTTTTTTTGACTGTTTCCTTGGCTGTGCAGAAGCTTTTTATCTTGATGAAGTCCCACAAGTTCATTTTATCTTTTGTTTCTCTTGCCTTTGGAGATGTGTCATGAAAAAGGTTGCTGTGGCCGATGTCGTAGAGGTTGCTGTCTATGTTCTCGTCTAGGATTTTGATGGATTCCTGTCTCACATCGAGGTCTTTCATCCATTTAGAGTTTATCTTTGTGTATGGTGTGAGAGAGTGGTCAAGTTTCATTCTTTTGCATGTAGCTGACCAATTTTCCCAGCACCATTTATTGAAGAGACTGTTTTTTCCCCCACTCCTTTATAGATGGATATAAAACCAGAATTCCTACTCCATCCCTGTGCCCTGATCCACATTTGCAGCTAAAATGCAGGTGGTGTTCATAGTCCTTTTAGATGACTCCGTTCTCTAAATCTGGTGAATCTTATTTTTTCTTTATTGACTTTTGTTCCAAATTTCTTCAGAGTCATGCAGAAAGTCTTTTATATGCCAAGGATAATAAAAATCAGAAGGGGGAATAAGCCAGGATGTCAACTCTCATGCAATATTTAAAATAAATGACAATTTGACTTCCTAGATTTTTGCTAAATATTTGTGATGCATTTTTAGAATAACTATGGTTTCAGGATGCTTCACTAAGCACAGAAGAAACTGAAAGGAGGAAAATACTTTGTAACAAAGCATTTTTTTTTTTTTTAATTTGGGGGGATGAGTTAGTCTTTTTGTCATAAAAGCTTTGGTTTATAATCAGGAGAACTCATGCCATAAAAATTTCAAAACTAAGAATTTGTTTCCATAACATTTTTGTTGTCCTGATAACAAGAGCTTGACACTTCAGTTTGGCTTTTGTTTTAATACTTTCCTGTATATTGCCTGCCAGAGAAAAAACTGGAAGTGCCATGTGTAATTTTTTATTTTTGAAATAAAGTCTTCTTTGGGGAGATTTTTATTTTTTTGAGTATGACCAAGCATCATCTACTCTGTTGCTAATGAGTCTAAAATGGGAAGAGATTCTGATTCAAACAATGATAGTGCATAGCATGGCCAAAAGAAGGAATACTCCTCTTTTGATAATAGGCATTCTAGCAGATGTAAGGTGATAATTACATTGTTTTTGATTTGTGTTGCCTTAATGATTAATGATGGTGAGCAGATTTCAATGTACCTCTCGTTCATATTCTTTGGAAAACTGTCTGTTCAGGTCCTTTGCCCATTTTTAAATTGAGTTATTTGTTGTTGTTGTTGTTGTTGTTGTTTTATTGAGCTATATCTGTTCCTTGAACATTTTGAATATTAACCCTTTATTGGTATATTGTTTGCCAATATTTCTCCCATTCCATAGGTTGCCTTTTCATTCTGTTGATGGTTTTCTTTGCTGTGCAGAAGCTTTGAAGTTTGATGTTGTCCCACTGGCTTATTTTGCTTGTGTAGTTTTTGCTTTTGTTGTCAAATTCAAAAAAACCATTGCCAACACCAACATCAAGAATCCGATACTCTATGTTTTTTCTAGCAGTTTTATAGTTTCTAATCCTACATTCAGTTCTTTCATCCATTTTGAGTTGATTTTTTTGTGTATGGTATAAGATAGGCGACAGTTTTATTCTTTTCTTTGTGGATATCTAATTTCCCCAGCACCAGTTATTAAAAAGACCGTCTGTTACTCATTGCACAATCTTGGCTGTTTTGTTGAAAATTAATTGACCACTTATATATGGCTTTATTTCTGGGCTCTTTATTTTGTTTTGTGGATCTATGTGCCTCTTTTTGTGCTACTATAGTTTTGTAATATAGTTTGAAATCAGAAAGTGTGATACCTCCTGCTTTGTCCTTCTTTTCCAAGATTGCTTTGGCTTTCCAGGGTCATTTGTGGTTTCCTATAAATTTTAGGAACTTTTTTATATTTCTGAGAAAAATGCTATTTTATTTTTGAGAGGGATTACATTGAATCTGTACATCACTGTGGGTAGTATGGACATTTTAACACTATTTATTCTTCCAATCCATAAACACAGGATATATTTCCATTATTTGTGTCTTCAATTTCTTTCATCAATGTCTTATAATTTTCAGTGTAATGGTCTTTAAGCTCCTTGGTTAAATTTATTTCTAGGTATTTTATTCTTTTTGATGTTATCATAAATAAGATTGGTTTCTTAATTTCTTTTTCTGATAGTTCATTGTTAGTATGTAGAAAAACAACTAATTTTTGTATATTGATTTTGTATCTTGCAACTTCATTGAATTCATTTATAATTCGTAGCAGGTTTTTTTTTGGTGGAGTCTTCTGTATGTAAGATCTTGTTTCCTTTCTTTCTTCTTTCTTTCTTTCTTTCTTTCTTTCTTTCTTTCTGATTTGGAGGCCTTTATATCTTTTGTTGCCTAATAGTCTGGTTAGGACTTCCAATATTATTTGAATAAAAGTGCTAGAGTGAGTGTCCTTGTCTTATTTCCAATCTTAGAGGAAAAACTTTGAGTTTTTCATCATTGAGTCCAATCTTAGAGGAAAAACTTTGAGTTTTTCATCATTGAGTCCAATAGTAGCTGTGGGTTTGTCATTTTTGGTTTTTAATATGTTGAGGTACATTTCTCCTATACTTAGTTTGTTGAGAATTTTTATCATGAAGGAAAATTGAATTTAATCAAATGTTTTTCTGGACTGGAGATAATCATATGATTTTTGTATTTCAGTTTATAATGTGGTGTATCATACTCATTGATTTGCCTGTATTGAACCAGATTTATATTCCTGGAATAAATTCCACTTGAAGTACTGTTAATTCAGTTTGCTAATATTTTGTTCAGGATTTTTGCATTTATGTTCATCAGGGATATTGGCTTATAATTTTCTATTCTTGTAGTGTTCTTCTCTGGCTTTGGTATTAAGGTAATGCTGGCTTTCTAAAATGCATTTGGAAACATTCCTTCTTATTTTATTTTCTTGGAAGAGTTTAAGAGGGATTGGTATTAATTTTTCTTTAAATGTTTGGTACAACTCACCAGTGAAGCCAGCTGGTCCTGGGCTTTTCTTTGTTAGAATGTTTTTGATTACTGATTCAATCTCTTACTAATTGTGGTCTGTTCAGATTTTCTACTTCTTTATGATTCAATCTTGGTAGGTTGTATGTTTCTAGGAATTTATCTGTCTTTTCTAAGTTATCAAGTTTGGTGGTATATATTTGTTTATAGTAGTTTCTGATGATCCTCAATATTTCTGTGTTATCAGTTGTAATGTCTCCTCTTTCATTTCTAATTTTATGGTTTGGTTCTCCTTCTCCTCCCCCTCCTTCATCTAGCAGGGTTTGCCAGTTTTGTTTATCTAAAAAAACAAAAAAAAAACAAAACCAGTTTTTACTTTCACTAATCTTTACTATTATTTTTCTGATTCCTATTTCATTTACTTCTGCTCTGATCTTTTTTCTCTACTTCCTTCTATTAACTTTGAGCTTGGTTTGTTCTTCATTTCTAATTCCTACAACCTATATAAGTTAGGTTGAATTCTTTCTTTTTTCTTAATGAAGGCCACTATTGCTATAAACTTTTCTCTTAGAACTGTTTTTGCTGCATCCCATACATTTTGGTTTGTTGTATTTCTTTTTTCATTTGTCTCAAGATTTTTTAAAAATATTTCTTTTGATTTCTTCTTTGACTCAATGGTTGTTCAGTAGTATGTCATTTAATTTTCACTTATTTGGGAAATTTTTAGTCTCCTCCTTGGAACTGATTTCTAATTTTATACCACTGTGGTTGGAAAAGATGCTTGATATGCTTTCAGTCTTCTTAATCTTACTAAGATTTGTTCTGTGGCCTAACATATGGTCTGTCCTGGAGAATAGTTCACGTGTGCTTGAGAAGAATGTGTGTTCTGCTACTGGATGGAATGTTCTGTTCATGTACTTAGGTCCATCTGGTCTAACGTGTCATTTAAGTCCAAGGTTTTCTGTGTAGATGATTTATTAATTGTTGTAAGTGGGGCATTGAACTCCCTTACTATTATTGATTGCTATTTGGTTCGCTCTTCGGTTCTGTTATTATTTACTTTATATAATTAGGTGCTCCAATGTTAGGTACATAAGTATTTACAATTGTTATATTCTCACGATGAAGTGATGATATGATAATTACATAATTATCATTATATAATGACCATCCTTGTTTCTTGTTACAGTCCTCAGCTTAATGTCTATTTTGTCTGGTAATACTATCCCTGCTTTCTTTTGGTTTCCATTTGCATGGAATAGCTTTTGTCATCCCTTTATTTTCAGTGAATATGTGTCCTTAGTGCAGTAGCTGGGGAAGTCAGAATGTGGGATGTGAAGATTAGTCCCTATCAGAAAGATATTGAGGCTGCATGTATTCGCTTACTCACTCTTTGGTGAACAAAAGGGAATAGTTACTGGGAGTGCTTTTGTGGCCAAATAGGACCTCTTTGTTTTGTATGGTCCTTGGGTACTCATGAATGCCAAGCCCTATGGGCTCCCAGAGCAAAGTGATTTGGGAGCCAGTCCTCTGGGTGCCAGCAATAGCAGTTGGTGTGCTAGATGTATGGATGGACTCGTTTCAGGGACATTTTGACACTTGGTTTTATTGTTGGCACAAGCCAGATTGAAAAGTGGGAGGAAGTGCCCTCTGGCTCTTTCCGGTTCTAGGGAGGATCACAGTCAGCGCCTAGATAAATACTAATTAGGAGCCAAACCCTGGGGCATTAGTTTATAAAGTGTGCAATCAAGTCCCTTCCAGGCGAAGACTGGGAGATGGGCATTTTTTTCTCTTCCCTCCGCACTGGGCCTTGGGGTATAGCCATGGTGAGTGGGCTGTGTTCATTAACGACTGCTTCTTTGTTTGCTATAGTCCTGTGGGACTTGTGAACTAAGTCCTGTTGGCTTTCTGAGCTAGGTGATTTGGGGCCCTGCCCTTCAGATGGCAGTCTTCAAAGTTGCCATGCTAGAGGTGTCTTCTAAATCCTTTGCTTCTCAGAGAGAAGCTGGGAGTTGGGGTTCTCTCCTAATTGTACAGTATGTGCTGGGGGTGTAGTTTATGGTAAGAGAGCTTCTCAGCATTTGCTCTGCATTTCAAAGGAGATATTTTCTCAGTCACCCAATGTGTTGGAGTCACTCAGCTAGTTCTGGATTTCTCTCTGATGGAATCATTCTATGTGTGGCTGTTTGTTGGAGGAGTTTGCTGTTTGCATTCATTGGAAAAGTGGAATTTAGAGCCTCCTGTATTGCAATATTGGTGACGTGGAAATATAATATTAATAGTGATGAGAAAAATAGACAAGGGGAGGCAGTTAAACTCAGAAAATAATGATCCAGTCATAAAGAAAGAAATTACTGAGTTATATTTTATAACATATATAATTTAAGCTCTCTAGACCTAAATCTGGCCATCAATATCTGTCTAGTTCTGATGGATATAATTTGCTTATGGCCAAGTTAGTAGAAGTAAATTTTTTTGTTGCCATGTATTGGCACATATTTGTGAAATGAATTGTATATTTTGTCCCTTAGAATTTGTGTCAATTTTAAAATAAGGAAATGAATCTGAGGAGTAATATAAGTGAGCATTCCTAAATATTAAAATTAATAGAAAGCAAAAATGTGATTTGGACTTTACTTGATCTCCTGTTGTCATCATATGAAGAATTCTTCAAATTCTTCTGAAGAAAGGGAAAACGAGTAAACATGTTTCTTATATTTAATGAATTTTGGCCCCAAATTGACAAATGTTTTTGAATATCAACTCAAAACTATATGACTGCCAGCAATTGGCAATTCCACGTTGCAAAATGAGTTTTAGTGGTCTGAAGGGAAGTTCCAAGACCCACAGTTGGTGTACTAAATTCAAGCTATGTCTATAAAGCAAGACAAACACTACCTTGGAATAACAAACTGTCTGGTATTCCTCACCGTCTTAAAAACACATTGGAATATTAAAAAAAAAAAAAGTTAATCTGGTATAAATCGTGTTGTTTGAAGTGGTTTCCAATTCAATATTGAATGGAAATGGTGATTTGTTAACTATGTGCAAATCCCTGGAAAAACTGGTGCCTCTGCCAATCAAACCTTTTGAATTTGCAGTTTAATGAGACAATGATTAAAGCCTTAGCACTGTGCTTGGGACATAGAAAGTCTTCAAGGAATGTCATCTATTGTACCACTTTCACTGAGGACCCAGTCCCAGAGCAGAGTGCAGGAGAGGAAAAATAAGCAGTCGTGCAATTCTGCATGCTATTAGAGATGTCACAGATGTCTTTTTTGATCCTGCAGTAAGTTCATAGTAAAAAGAAAAAAAGGCTGTGAAGATCAATTCAGACCAAGAAGAAAATCAATATTACTTACATTTCTACATTCTTCAAAAGTCAAATGATACACTATTTCACATGTGTTATAGCTAAGAATGTGTGTTGAAATAAGTAAGCCAAACCCAAAGATTGTGTGTGTGTGTGTGTGTGTGTGTGTGTGTATGAAACCCATGAACTATTAATTAATTTGGCATTTTCTCTTTATTTCATTGTTTTTACAATGAACAAACTGGTTATTTACAAATTCAATTCAAAAAGTTGATCATTTCTTTCCTGTAGTGGATATTTTACTGTTATATGGAAACAAATAAATTACTGGGAAAGTTTGTTTTTTAATGATCTAATACTAACATTTTATGATGTGGAAAAACATGTTTTGTAGAGCAGAAAAATAATTCATCTTAAATGATTGCATTCTCTTGGAATAGGACGAGGAACAAATGTATTTCTATGCAAAATAGAACTTAACCATGTTGTCAACAGTCATTTCTCCATGTAAACAATAGCATAATCTCTTAATTCAATAGCTGTAGCTCTACTACTGGCTTCTTCTGTCAGCCACAGTTGGAGTATTAGTTTCCTACAGCTGCCATAACAAAGTACCACAAACCGGTAGCTTAAAGAACAGAAATTTATTGTCTCATAAAGAGAATAAAGCCCTAAGTCCATAATCAAGATGTTGGCAAGGTTGATTCCTTCTGAGAACTCTGACAGAGACTCCATTCCGTGCTTATCTCCTAGCTTCTGGTGATGGACCTAAATCTTTGGCCTTCCCTCACTTGCCTACTTTTATGTTTTCCCCCATCTTCATGTGGCATTTTTTTTTTCTCTGTCTTTGTGTCTTCACATGGTCATATTCTTATAAGGACACCAGTAACATTGAACTAGAAACCCATCATAATGCCCCATCAACTGCATCTGCAAAAACCCTATTTCCAAATAATATCTCATTCTGAGGTACTGGGGATTAGGACTCTAGCATGTATATTTTGGGGGGTAAGCAATGATTCAACAGCTGGGGAAACTGATTGTAATTTTACTTTATTATTTTTTTTTCCTTCTTCATTTCCATTTTTGTCTTATTATATCATGGAGAAAAAAAATGGAAGATATTTTATGACTGTGGAGGATGAAGTTCTAGAATTTGGCTTTTTGAGGAGAAGTAAGAAACATAGCTTATTTGCTGCTTATTCCAGGCTATGTCTTCCCAGATATGGGTATCCAAGTAAACAGAATTGAAGTTCAGCATGGTGTGACTAAGCTTTAGGAAATGAAGTGAATGCAGGAGGGATTTCTGGGAAACAGCACTGGCAGTGCTAACCCACAGGCCGGCATGGAGAGCCCAAGTAGAGATAAGAAGGAGGATGAAGGTTGACAAAGGCAGACAGGCTTCATGATGATGAATCAGGCCCGAGAGAAGACCCTTTTGTAAAAGCAGAAGTTGGGGGACAAGAACCACGTGAGTAATTGCATTCAGCACTAATTGAAGGGATCGCTGGGCCAAATTACGCTAGGAAATGAAAATTGGAACTTAGAAAAATTCTGAATATTTTAAGAGGCAGATACATAGGTCCTACAAAAAGGCTCAAAAGATTAAAAAAGAAAAAAGCCAGGATAAAAGGAGATCTACAAGAACCGGAGTTAGAGATAAACAACTTAGACATGCTATTGGGTCACTGAGGAAGGAGATGTATATATATATAAAAAAGAATGCTATCATCAGTTTAGACAGAGCCAGAAGGTGAGCATTAGGGGAACATAGGTCATGAAAATTGATTGCAGTCCCAGATAGGAAACTACAAAGGTTGTAACCAGTTCCATCTTGGAATGTGCGAATGAGAGCTAGCCCAGTGGCTTCCCGTGCTAGAAAGGCAAGCTCAGCCTAAAGGCGCTCAACGGCTTGCTGGAGGTGGAGACAGAAAAGAGGCTGAGGACATAAGTCCACACAGGGGTTACAATTTTCATCTGGCAATCAGCCTGAACAATCTGGTTGACTCATCGCCCTCAGAATGAAGCTGAGGAATCCTGTTTGAATGAATATGTGAGAATTCTCAAACAGAATAGAAACAGTCTTCTTCCCCCAAATGGAAAAAATAAAAAAATAAAAAGAACACACATGTCCTCTTTCTTCTCACAGTCCTTAAGCTGGCAAAACAGCCATCTGTTTACTGTCTTGCTGTCTTGCTCTTCTCAGCCATGTGCCCTCAATATTAAGGCTTCACCTGAAAGAATGGACCAAAATTAGTCTAAATTTCTATGCAGGCTGTGACAGCAGCCCTCTCTCTTCTTGATTACTGGCTTAAGATAATGGGAGAATAGAGTGAACTTCCAAGGGGTGGAGGACAGCTGATCTGCAGATCCCCACTCAGCACTACAATTTTTAGCTAGCAGCTTTCCAGGACTCCCTGACACCCTACTTGCCTCTTCATCTCCCTGGCCATGGTCCCAACTCACAGGGCATATAAAGCATATGTGAAGCTCTTTGGACAAGACTGCTTAAAGGTTGAGAATATCTAAATATCTGGATTATACTTATGAAATGAAAAATGCCATGTACTGCCTTCTTTGATTAATAGAACATGTAAAAATTATTGAGGAAGTATAAGTATGAGAAGCAGCTCTGTCAAGGAAAGAGAGCTTGCAACATTAGCATCAAATATAATTTTAAAAAATGATCTTTGTCCGAATGGAAGAACGAAGGGTAGAGTTAGTCATATATGACCTCTCCTGACATGTATCTTAGAACATACACATAAAATTAATTATTTATAAAATATTCCTAAGCCTCCAAAATGTTAAAGCTGGTAAGAAAGATAAAAGTAAATTCAATGCCATTGTTATATGTATATTAAAAGTTACCTTGAAAATGGGGGATGAGGAAAGAAAACAAAAAGCAAGTCAGTCTGGGTGAGGAATCACTATTAATGGTCAATGAACTGATTTTATTTTTTAAAAAGATTTTATTTATTGTCAGAGAAAGAGAGAGCACAAGCAGGGGGAGTGGCAGGCAGAGCAGGCAGAGGGAGAAGCTGGCTCCCTGCTGAGCAAGAAGTCTGATGTGGGACTGGATCCCTGGACTCTGGGATCATGACATGAGCCAAAGGTGGACGCTTAAATGACTGAGCCACCCAGGCATCCCAATGAACCGATTTTAAACTTTAACATACATTTGGCATAAAAGGGAAGTCATATATGGGTATATATTTGTGTGGAGAGTATCTCCAAAACTGATAATGAATGGTAGGTAAATCAGGGATTAGGGAAACACTGAGTGATGGAGATTCAGAAATGGGAGGAAGATGCACATTTTGCTCCATATAATTTTTTACATTTTCAGTTTCGTGCAATGTAATATCTATTTAAAATTATTAACAAAGTTAAAAAATTGAATGAAAACAGGAAGGTGTAGAATAGTACCAGATTAAGGTAACATTTATGCGTATTTAAAAAAATATCTCACCGGCTTTAAGCAGTGGTATATATCGGATACGTGTAATATTTATGTAAGTCTAAGTACACAAGTTGATCTGCGAGGATGCAGAGCAAAATCACACTTGTGTCAGGTATACACATGGGGGAAGGAAAAGAGATGGGAAAGTTATGATGATTAAAGGGAAATTTGGTATTATCTACAGGATTTTAATTCTTTAAAAAAATATTGGAAGTGTGTGAAAATGTTACCATTGCTAACTCTAGATAGTGTGGATATGTCTATTTGTTATAGTGTGCTTCTCCATAGAGTGTGTTTCTATAGTTTTAAAGGATTAATTAATATAGTTGACTTGACAGTAACAATGACTCATCCCTTTTATCTTTTTACCTTTGTGGTTGGTACCTGAGGTTGGATGTGTTCATAAATGATATACATTAAGGATCAAATGATAAAGGAGTGCCTATCTCCCAAAAGACACATTGTTGCAGAGTTTCTGGTTGTGTAATAACTGCACTGGAGTCTTGTGGGTCTCCATAATCTAGAAGCATAAAATCAAAATAACAAACCAAAAGGGAAGAGAAACATAGACTGCCTTTTTAGTGTGTTTAATGTGCATCTTTTTTTGTATAGGTGCTTTTGAAAAATATACATCATGTGATGTGTATGTAATTTTAATTCGTGTAGGTGTGTTGATCTTATCTACTTCTATTTTTTTCATTATGTTTACTAAAAACTTTTTAATACCCAACCAAGGTATTTTGAGTACAACAAATTCATTGCTTTTAACCATTGCATGAGATTGCATGGTGTCCGTCCATCACATCTTGCTTACCTAGCCGTGCTCCCCATAGGAGATTCGCAGGTGGCCCTCCCGTTCTACCACCACAGTGAACCCCACAGCACGTCCCCTATGGACCTGTGTGAGAATATCTTTAAACCATATACCCACCAGCAGATTTGTGGAGTTATGCAATCTGTCACCTCTTTATTCTGCACTATCTATATATAGAGAGATTTGCTCTCCAAAATGGTTCTATTTGCCGGGGCTTATGTATCCCTGAATTCTCACCAACACATGGCACACTCTAGCTTTCTAGTCTTTGTCTAAAAGGTACAAGTGAAATCTTGTTTTAATTTATACATGTCACATTACCAATGATCTAATCATTTTGAGTATTTCTTAAAAAAAAAATTTTTATTTATTTATTTGAGAGAAAGCACAAGCAGGGGGAAGGGCAGAGGAAGAGGGAGAAACAGGCTCCCGGCAGAGCAGGGAGCCTGACTTGGAGCTCAAACCCAGGACCCTAGGATCATGACCTGAGCCAAAGGCAGACACTTAACTGACTGAGCCACCCAAGCACCCCCATTTTGAGTATCTCTTTATATGCTTTTCTGATTTCTTCTAAAAATAGTCTGTTCATGATTTTTGCTTTTTTTCCCCTAGGGGCATGTTTTTCTATTTACTTGTTGATTTATAGAAATATATTATATATATTACATATTTTTATATATTTCTTTATTATATATTGCCTAAGTATGCCTCTAGTATATATTTTATATGTATTACATTTTTATATTTATATATTTATTTAGAAATGTAGAAATCTCAAATATCTTCTGCCATTTTTTCATTTTCCTCTTAACTTTGTCTATTCTATGGTTTACTGTCTAGAAATCTTTATTTTGATGTCATAAAATTATCATTTTTGCCTTATGTCTGCTTTTTTGGTATATTTTACTAATATTTTTCTAAGACCCTGCCACAAAGATACTCTATGATAGTTCCTTTCTAACTTTATTGTTTTACTGTTCCCATTTAGATTTAATTGATATAGAGTCCAGATTCACATGTGATGTCATGTAGAAATCCAGGTTTATTTTTCTTTTTTTGTAGTATGAACCTCTCCAAATTGAGAGCTGATTGCAACTTTAGGTAAAAAAGTATTATAACAACATTAACAAAAAATATGGCATTTTCAATAAAAATCTCCTGCATGGCCAAAGTAGGTACAGAACAAAGAAAGAGAATTACTTGGAAGACCCAAACAAATTTATACCCTGCCAAAATACCATTAGCCAAGCATCACTGCTTTATATTTGACATTTGTAGAATTATAGACCATTAGGAAAACCTCAGGCTAAGCTAACAGAAGCTACTGGCAGGGGTGGGACTTTTCTTGAATCTTAATGGCTTTCATGTGGATGTTGACTGATAGAAGGAGAAGGAAAACCTCTATTTGATAAGGTACAAACAATTGTTTCAAGCACTCTGACTTCACCTTGACCTGTTTCCAGATGATTTATTTCATCCTATAAATAGCTTCAGCTTAGAGAACCCTTCACCCTTGGCTTTGCGGCCTCAATTCCTTTCCTATTTATATCTTTGAAGACTGGCACTGGTTGTTCATGTAACAATGACTACTAAATCTAGATCTTTTTATCTTCTGCCCAACCTCACAAAAAATGCTGATGTTCAGAGTGTTGTACAGTAGACAGACTATCCATCAAGTCAGTCGTGCTGGCAGACTGGCTGACTTCTGCGTTTATGGAATTCAAAGACTTGCCAAGTAAATAAATATAGCAAAAAACACATCCAAAATTAGACATACCCCTAAATAAGTTATAGTAGGTAATTTGCCAAGAGCTTTTCTCCCCTGTCTCCCAGACTGCCTGCGTTTAAGGTCAAAAGGTCACAGCATTTTATGCCTGCCAGAGTCTAGCATCCGGTCATCCCATCTGCCTAAAGAACTTCCCTGCTTATCACAGCAAGCCTAAGGAGTTCTCTTTGAATTTATTGAAGGATTGTTCAGCAAACCTGCCAGAGCTTCTGGCCTATTGTTCATAACCAGTAGTGTTATCTTTGAGTCCAGAGCACAGTTTATCTTTCCTCAGGAAAGATGGATATTAAGACAGTGAAGGGGCACACACTCTCTCTCTAGCCAATGATGAAAACTTGAGTCCAGAAACTAACTCCTACGAGGACTTATTTTGTAGTTTCTCAGCTACTGGGTCAATCTGTCTGATTTCTAAATAGTTCTTGCTTTTATTGGGGATCTTTCCTGCTTTGCAGAGAGCAGTAGAAGGGAAGGTGTAGGAAAGCTGGATGGGGTAAGAAGAAATTGGGGTTCCAAAATACCAATAATGAGACGCCTTCCTTTTCAAATACAACAAAAAGGAAACTTTCGTGGTTGTTAAACTGGTCCAATTTCAATTAAACTTAAGTGATTAACTTTTAGAAGAGTATAAATCAAAAGAATTTGCGGAGAAGCTTTAAAATAACATGGTGTTATTTAAAAAAATGATAAATAAATATACCTTTGATATACTTTTAAAACATGAAATATTTTAGCTCTAATTCTAATTGATCCTCGAAAGACATGACCAGGGGAGGGACTTGCTTGCTGCACAGTGAACTGTAACTGCCTTTCTAAGTGTGACAACAACGTAATTTAATAATATCATGTGTATCTGGGGCTCAGAGGTCTAATAAATGTCTCCTTTTTGAGCATTGCTGTGAACTTGGCATTAAGGACTAAACATGTCTGATGGCTAAAATGAACATCCCAAAGCCGTGGAGCAAAAGCCAATATAAATCCTGCAAGTTAATCTCATGCCCCAATTTGGTTGATTAACTTGATTTTTAAAATTACTTTCCCCATTCTACCTATAAGAAAATGTAGCACGAGAGGTGCAGAGAGCAGGCAGGGTCCATATTATTTTATTTACCCTACAGATGAAAAAACTCAGGGTTAACAAAGGAGTTTAAATATAAAACCATAAGAGACTCTTAACTGTAGGAAACAAACTGAGGGCTGCTGGAGGGGAGGTGGGTGGGGGATGGGGTAACTGGGTAGATGGGCATTCAGGAGAGCATGGGATGTAATGAGCACTGGGTGTTATATGCAACTGATGAATCACTTAATTCTACACCTGAAACTAATAATACACTATATGTTGCCTAAATTGAATTTAAATGAAAAATTAAAAATAAACCAACAATTATAATGTGAAATAAATATAGTGCCTAAGTTCTCACATCTAGTATTTTAGTTTTCTAGAGAATGAGTATGACTCGATAAAGAAGAGATGGGTCCCAACAACCTTAACTATTAGAAACTTCCTTCTCAGGTTGCAGCATGGAGGCGCCACAGTACTTTGAGGCTGGAGTCTGTCTTAGGGAGAGCTGGCTTCTCTGGCTCTTCAGCTGCCACCTGTTTTTCAGGCTGCTGGCTCCTTGAGGTCTTTCACCAACATATGATAAGTGATTGAACTAGATCAGAGGAGGGCCAAAGAAGGGCTAAGCCAGGGAATTGGTCGTCTGAGTGGAAATATGAGATAGATTTGAGAAATGTTTTGGAAACAATATGTGAGACTGACTGAAAGGTAAACTTTCATCATATACTCACTACCTCTTTGGAAACTATCTTGTGGCCTGATGGTGTCAGTTTGAGAGGTATCATTTTATTTGATTTATACTCCTATCGTCCAGTGAGTGTTTAATAAACAGACCCCAGCCATAGTTGAACCACAAGTATTAATAATAAACTTTGAATTGTTTTCTAGATGAATAGATTTTATGACCAAACTATATAGAGGCTGGATTTCTGCTTTAGAGAGATTAATATCAGAAGATTACATTGTATACTCCCTGATGTATTTTAATAATGTAACTCTTGAGGAACACAGTCCTTGACAAAGGTGACCAGCAATGATAATGCTATTGTATTAGTCCAGCCATCAGCAGTTTTAGAAAGTTATTAATGAAGCATAACTGACCTACAATGTTATATTAGTTTCAGGTGTACGGCATGTTGATTTGACTATTCTATATGTGACTCAGTGCTCACCATGATAAGTGAGGCAAGCAGGTGTTTTTGCAGTTAACTAGATCTCTCCTCAAGTGATCAAGGATGTCATTAAGACTTTTTCTTTATTGTGACCATTACAGTCAAATGCACCAAACCAAGATTAGTCTTGCTTACTATTAATCTTGCAGTCATTACAGAGATCAGAGACACTCGAAGAGGCAAGAGTCCCTTCATCCTTCTTCTTTCCAACAGCATCTTCATCCTCCATTCTCCTGTTCAGAAAGAGCCTATTTCATGTTATAGGTTAGTTAATCCTTATTATTTGTGATTCAGTATTTATAAATTTGCCTACTGTCTCTAACTTACTTGTAATCCCCAAAACAGTGCTTGCAATGCTTTCAGTCATCGGTGGGCCCATGCTGAACAACAAAAAATTGGGTCACCTGATGCAAAGTCTCCTAGCTGAGGGTGAAGAAGGTGATGCTCTGCCTTCTAATTTTGGCTCTCCTTTCCGTAAACAACTATGCTTTTCCCATTCTATTCAGTTCCATGTGAGTTTCTTTTCCCATTCTTGTGTGTTTTATTGGTAACTTAACTGTTTGACGAGATCTCCACGTAGAGCTGTCTAGCACTCTCATGCGCATGAGATTGGGATGTGTGTTAGAGAAGCTTCATTCAGGTATGAGTTATGGTGTTGTTAGCTGTGAGTTCAATGTCAATGACTCAGCAATAGGAATACCCAGAAAAAGGAAGAGAAAATTCCCCACCACTATGCAAGGTCACTCCAGAAAGAGCTAGAATCAAATGAGGAAGAGCTGAGTGCATGGTGAAGCTAGGGGAAAGATGGAAACATGGGTGAATCTAGTTGTGAGCTGACCACCAAGAAAAATGTGCTGTGAAGAGTTTGCTGTGAGCATGAAAGCCAAAGAAATTTAAGGTCACATCTCCCAGGGTCAAAATATGTTATCCCTCCTCCACTAGGGCTGGGAAATGAGCATGTTTCAAAAGGTGATATGTTGTGAAAAAACAAAACAAAACAAAACAAAATAAAACAAAACCTCACATGAGGGACAGACTGTGCAGATCAGGAGGATGTGGAAGAATGAAAAATTACCCTCTCAGTATTCTACAGAAATGGGGTTTTGTGGAAGAGCCATTTTCCATGCTGATGAGACAGGCTAGTTTTCAGAGCATGTTGGCAAATAAATTAATGTAATACAAATGGTGTTTAGGTTGAGGAAGGTGTTTTGAGTAGAGGCCTATGAGAACCTAGTCTTGTGTTTCCCCTAGAAGTAATGGGTCAGTATCTGCAAAGTCTGTGTTCCAGGCAACTTTATAGTACAAGCTATTCCAAACAGTAAGAGTCTGCTGTATTTATCTTATATATATAAAACTGGAATCCTTGTTTTACAAAACAGACTTCCAAAATGGAGTTTCAGGGAATCTTAAGTGCTATTAAAAATGCTTGGTTCTGGGGCGCCTGGGTGGCACAGCGGTTGAGCGTCTGCCTTCGGCTCAGGGCGTGATCCCGGTGTTGTGGGATGGAGCCCCACATCAGGCTCCTCCGCTGGGAGCCTGCTTCTTCCTCTCCCACTCCCCCTGCTTGTGTTCCCTCTTTTGCTGGCTGTCTCTATCTCTGTCAAGTAAATAAATAAAATCTTTAAAAAAAAATGCTTGGTTCTGCAATAAACCTAGTACACTTTAAGTACTCTATTTTACTAAACATTTTAAACAAAACCGTATCCTGAACATGAAAGATCAAAGACGAATACTAGAGCTCAGTATTCCAGACATTTTGTAATTTGGCCTTGACCCACCTGTCCAGTCTTATCAGGTTCCTTCCTCCTTATATAAGCCCACATCCCTACAGCTGGTCACCCATTGACCATACCTCATGTTCTTTGCTGTTGTCCATCTTCCATACTCAGGTGCTGAACATCCTTCTTTCCACCAGTTCAAGTGCCAGTTACTCAGTGAAACCTTACAGGACCCTTCCACAACAGAAAAGGGAGGGAACATAATTAATATGTGTCAGGATGTTGTTATTAATATGACGTGCTGATTGCAAGGTGGAGAATGGCTTGCAGAGAGAATATATGGTGTTGTGGTGTTTGTTAGATTCAGATATTTACTTAAGAGCTACATCTTGAGTATATGTTCTGATTTGCTAATCAGGGACTTGAGGACAGGGACTATAGATAGTTTGAATTTTTTCCCTTATAAAATAGGGAACAGTATCTTAGACATAAAATACTATAATACATCGTAGGGAAGTCATTGCCTGTAAAAAAGTAACATACACTTTAGTATTGTGTATATTAGAATGTTAAAATAAGGTGAATGTTTTTATTAGTCAAAAACTCTGCTTACATGTACAAGTGCCATTTTGTTGAATTTTTTATCTCCTTGAGAATACAGTATTGAACTCAAAAAGAAATAATTATGAACTGAGTACTTTTTGAACTAGGGTTTAGCAATAAAAAGAAAACAATAATTCTTTTAAAAAATTGAGTGAAAGAAATAATTCTTAAGTTTGTGTTAGTTGAGCCACACCATGAGCTAGCACAGTTTGAATAACCTTTCACCTTTTTTTGTGTAAATACAAAAAAGATGTATTTTGTAAGAAGTCATAAGAGTTGGAATGCTATAATTTTCATCTGCTTTGGAAATAAGCCAACTATGAAAAGACATTGGAAAAGACCTGGATAGTGATCAAATTTCAGTTCCCAACAAAAGGATATGCATCTGGCCAGAATTTAAACTTAATAAAATTTGATGAACATTTTTTTTCTATCTGGATTTAGGAACAGGTGGTAGTTTATCATTTGTAAATATTTATTTGGTTAATTTTTCACCCTTTAGTGTGCATGTAAGAAATGTGTAATTCCAGTTGAGTAGACTGAAGACTTGCCTTTTCCAAGTGTGGATTGGCTTATTTTTTGGGTATTAATTTCCTACTAGTAGAATGAGGGACACAATGAAGCTTGATGTTAGAGAGGCCTGGGTTCCAACTGTTACCTTCCATATGTAGGGCCATTGAGAAAATTCCTTAATTCTTCTTTACTAGTTTTCTATTCTGGCTGTAACAAACCACCACAAATTTAGCAATTTAGAACAACAAAAATTTATTATCTTACAGTTTTGGAGGTCCTAAAATCAAGTCCTAAAATCAAGATGTTGGCAGGACTGCATTCATTCTGTTGGTCCTAGGGGAGAATCTAGATATTTTCTAGCTTCTAGCAGCCATCTGCATACCTTGGCTCATGGCCCCTTTGTCCGCCTTCAGGGCCAGCAGCACAGCATCTGCAAATCTTTCCCTTTCTCTCTCTTTGACCTCTGTTTCTGAAATCACATCTCCTTCTTTGACTCTCCTTCCTCCCCCTTCTGTTTATAGGGACTGTTGTGATTTTACTGGGTCCACCTGGATAATTCAGGCTAATTTCCCCATCTCAAGACTTTTAATCACACCTGCAAAGACCATTTTGCATGTAAAGCAGTATATTCACAAGTTCTGGTGATTAGGAGGTGGTTATTTTTGGGAGGACATTATTCTGTGTACTACACCTTCTAAATCTCATTTTCATCATGTTTAAAATGGAAACCACAGACAGTGCCTCACTCATTGGGTTGAAATAATCTCTTAACATACAAGTTGACATAAAGAGGGCACTCGGTTTCACAGAATTATTGTGTAATAGTCTATAGAGTGATGCTTAATTTAGTTTGCATTGTCTTGGAATAAAGTATTAAACAGATAAACATTTTCTAGAGGAGACATTTAATATTTTCAGCTCTTAATTTTATTTATTCATTGTAATAATTTTAAAAGTGAATCTTTCTAAGTGGTATCCATAATTTTTCTTAAATAGTATGTAATTAGAGGATTATAATGACATTATAATAAAGGATAAGACTTTAAAATCCAGTAAACATGTGTTCTAACCTCAGTTCTGTCACTTCTCAGCTGGGTAACCCTCAGCAATTTACTTAGCTTCCCTAAAGTTGCTCCCATGTTTAAAAAATAGGGATAGTAGCATTTCCTTCTTAGGATAGTTTGGGGGATTAAATTAGGAAAATATAAGGTAAAATAATATCTCTATAATTTTTTAGGGCTGCTGTAACAAACTACTATAAGCTTAGAGATTAAAAAAAAACCACAGAAATTTATTCTACCGCCATCCTAGAGATCAGAAGTCTGAAATCCAGGTGTTGACAGGTTCTAGTGGAGGTTCTAGGGGAGAATGCTTCCTCCAGCTTCTGGAGGCTTCTGGTATTCCTCTGTTTATGGCAGCATAACTAATCTCTGCCTCCGTCTTCTTCCCTGTGTGCCTCCTTGTGTCCTCTCTTCTTATGAAGTTATAAGTCATTGGATTTAGGACCCATCCTAAATCCAGGATAATTTCATGTCAAGATCCTTAACTAATTATATCTGTGTGACCCTATTTTTAACTAAGGTCACATTTTGAATTCCAGATAGGTATAAATTAGTGGGGAGGATGGGGGCTCTATTCAAACCGCTATAATACTATTACTTTGTGTCACACAAAATGTTTTATTTATTGTTCTTATTTTCTAAATCTCATCATGTTGAATCATAGCATTTTGAATTTCATTTATTCAACAAGTAATAATTGTCTAGTGCATTAGACTGAATGTTTGTGTCCCCTGAAGTTCAGTTGAAGCCCTAATCCTGTTACCCAGGCTGTGCCCCAGAACTGGTGACCCACTTAGAGTTGGCCTAACAAATCTTTCAGTTAGAGGCAAAACCACAAAAGAAAAAGCGACTAACAAAAACCAGTCAGAACCTGAATGATCCAAGATGGCAGCTGACTTAACCCTAATCAACCCCAGGCCTAATTATATGCTAATTAAAATACATTAGAATGGTAAGTGACACACCCTCCAGAGCCATGACAGTTCTGACCAGAGCCTTCTAAGGAAGAAAAATAGGTGGTACTCCAGTTCCAGGAAAGGCCGGCTTCTTTCCAAAAAAGCTTATGCATAACGCTCCCCTTATCACCGTGACTTCATAAAACTCTATCCCAAATGCACCCCAAATGAGAAGTTGATTTATGAACTTGATTCCTGCTTCTCTGTGCTTTGGCCATTGAATAAATCTTGGGCTCTTAAATGCTTAGCCTTGGTTTTGTTTTTGGCTTTGCTACACAGAAGGGAAAAAGAACTTGCAAGGAGAGACAAGGGTTCTCCTCAGGGGTCCTAATCCCCTATTGGGGAAAAGGAAATTAATCAGCAACAATCCCCACTGTGATGATATTTGAAGGTAGGACCTTTGAGAACTAAATAGGTCATGAGGGTGGAGCCTACATGAATGGGATTAGAGTTTTTATAAGAGTCCCAGGAACCAGCTAGCTCTGTTTCTGCCATCTGAAGAACCTGGAAGAGTGCTCTTACCAGAACCCAACTATGTTGGCGAACCCAACTATGTTGGCTCCTGATGTTGGACTCCCAGCCTCTTTAATTGTGACAAATAAATTTTTGTTGCTTATAAGCCACCCAGTTTGTGGTATTTTATTATAGGAGCCCACGCTGACTCTGACTAATACACCCAGTAAGTACCAGCACTGAATTAGGAGCTAGAAGCCCTGTACTCAGAGTTCTTTAATTTTTCCAGAACTAAATTACTACCCAGTTCTACTTTTCACTTGGATTTATCATATCCTCTACTGTACTCCAGCTTTCATACACTCCTTTCCAGAATTTGACTCTTGCTGTCTCAGTTTGTGGACCCTGTGTTGCCTAGGGGAATGTGAGCCTTTTCCACAACCACACACTGGCTCCTAAACTAAGTGTGGCCTCAGGCTTAGTTTTGATAACAGGACTTTGGAAAGCTCTCATCCCATCATCAGCCTTAGCTCATCATTAGCTCCTGTCTTAACCTCTGAGGCTGGATTCTTGTCCTGATATATGTAAGGAGAGGTGCAAACAATTAAATGTACTGGTAGGTTTAGCAAGGAGTCAAAGAGGTGACAACATCTGAAAGAATGATTAGAAAGAAAGGAGTACCAACAAAGGTAGCAACAAATATGCAGGCCGAGAGAGGGGACAGAACTCTGGGTGTTGAAGGAGATACAGGTGCTGCTTTGGTGCCATTTCAGTAGGTGAGGTGAAAACAGCAGGCTTGTGCAGCTTCCTGAGAAATGTCATTGCTCTGAACCATGACAGACTCACGCAGCTCTTTGATCTGCTGGGTTTGGCTCAGTTGAAAGGAGTTTCCCTTTGATCCTCTCTGCCTCACAGTGAGGCCCTCGGAGGTGTTAGCTGGTTTCATGCACTTTGTGGTTAAGCAGAAATAAAGTCGGAATCTCCACAGCAGGAAATTGCTCTGGAGGAAGGGCTACCAGACACAGATTACTGTAATATTCTTGATGAGAAAGGTTGACCCAAAGTCCTGGGAATAGAAATGGAATGGAGAGCCCAACGTAGCTATGAAACATACTTCGTGGATGTGGAATTGGCATTAGTCAAATAGTTATCTAAATGTTTGCCAAACCGCTTGATTCTAAGATGCACATTTTTCTTTCTTCTGTTTTAACATCTCTTAAATTGCAATACATCTTACATTTACTAATGGCCTGCCAGTAACTGTGATGTAGTAGTTTTACTTAATTGCTTATGCGTAGACATAAAAAATTCTGGAATGCAAGACGGCATCTGGGAAGAGACAAAATGAAACACTTTTTAAGAAATATTACACCATCAACATTCCTGATAACACAGAAAATGTTATTGTGTATAGACACCAACCATTCTGACCTGAAAAGTATTTCAGATTATTTGGGCTCTGAGTGAATATAGAGACATTTTACAAATACTTTAATCAACGTCTTTGGTTTTTATTTTTTTCAAAAAAATATAAAAATATAGGTAGATAAGCTTTTTTAAATACGTATAAAATAAAAATTTCAAGTGATAGGAATGTAAATGCCATAGTTCAATTGGCAGTAATTTTTTTAAGTAATGCATTTTTAAAATTAAAACTTTGATTTGATGACAGTACAGTGACAATTATCACAGTTGCATTTGTGATGTAAAGACACATGGAGCACAATGCAAGTCTAGAATAGAGGGATAAACTTAGTCCCTATAATTTAGGGAGAGCTATACTGAGAAAGGATAAAACTTTACAGATAACTAGTTCACTTACTTAAGAAGTAGAGGGAGAGCCCCTTTCAGGTAAAGAATAATGATGTGGAAAGGCCCTGTGAAAGAGAGCAATCATCGTTGAAGTGCAGATAGCAAGTAGGAGCATGTTAAGAGATGAGCCTAGAGAGATGGAGGGTGGCCACTTCCCAAAAGGCCAGATTTTGGATTTGGGACTTTCTCATGAGGTTATTGAGAAGCTAGAATTCTTTAGGCAGTGGTATGAAAGGACTAGTTCTGTGTTTTATAAACTAGCTCTGGTTGCAAATTGCAGAACAACTGGAGTGGGGGATGACTGAGTTTTGGGAGATCAGTTACAGGCCAGCTGTCCAGGTGAGACATCATGGTGATTTGCACTAGAACAATGGAAACCAATGGAAGTGGGACGACTTAACAGATATTATAAGGTAGTGGACATAAGACTTATCTTTTTGTTGGTTGTAGTAAGTATGCGGTGATGATAACATTAGCCTTCTGCCATGGACAACTCCATCCTTGAAGTTGCACATGTTCTCCTTTACTCTTAGTGGTGGACTTCCTGTTCTGGTAGAGCAGTAGTAGTAGCAGGAATAGCTAGAAATGGGGAATTTGGTGAGATATATAAGAAGTATTAGAGGTAAGACACCTTTTTATTTATGCAGGCTGTGGATAAAACAGCATCCATTAAAACATGACCGATTGGATGAATCATGATGCCATTGCTGAGGTGGAAAATGCCAGAGGAGCAGATTTTGAGGCACTACAGTGAATTCAGTTTTGCAGAAGTTGAGTGTTAGGGAACCTTCCAATGTCCAGAAGAGATGAAGAGGAGACAATTTTATATATGTATGTATATATATAAAAGATATATCTTCAAGGAAGATTTCTTTGGTAATTCCAAAGAAATACCTAGGAGATTGGAGATATGAATTTCTGAATAGTTGACTTAAATCCATAGAATAGGTTAAAAATATTGTATGGCTGAATGGTGCTCCCCCCACCTCCAGATATCTCCATCTCCTAATTCTCAGAACCTGTGAATGTTACCTTATTTGGAAAAAAGGAGTCTTTGTGGATGTAATTAAGTTAAAGATGATGAAATGAGGAGGCCATCCTCCATTATCCAGGTGGCCTCTAAATCCATTGACTGTGCTCACATAAGAGACAAAGGAAGAAGATGAGAAAGCCATATGAAGATTTAAGGCAGAGTTTGGAATGATGCATCCTTAGGCCAAGGAATCCTTGCAGCCACACAAAAACTGGAATAGACCAGGGAGAGAGTCTTCTCCAGAGCCTTCTCCAGAGCAGGCCCTGCTCACACCTTGAATGCAGAAATCTGGCCTCCAGAACTGTGAGAGAAGAAATTTCTTCCTTTAAACTATCAAGTTTGTGGTAATCTGTAATGGCAGTCGTAGGAAAAGATTACAAATGCCTAGGATAAGCTTTTAGGGACAGAAGAGAAGGATGGGGTTTGAATGAGAAACTCCCACATGTAAAGGTCTCTAGAGGAGGACAAGTTGACAGAGAAATAAGAAATGAACAGAAAAAGAGAAGTGTGGTGTCATGGAAGCCAAGGGATAAAATGCTTGAAAAAGGAAGGAGTTGGCAACTGCATTGAAAGTTGCCCAACTATGAAATGACATGGCTCTCTATATGATTCTTGGGTTCAGCTACATGGAAGATATTAGAATCGACATAGATGTAAAACAGATTGTTTACCAGGAATTAAGGCGTGGCACAGTATCTCCCTGAGTATGCCTCATCTCCCCTATGACTACTTGTATAACCAATAGAACGTGCCGGAAGTGACACTGTATGACTTCTCAGACTAGTTCATAAAAGATTACTTTCACTTTGCTTGTTGGAATCCTTGTGCAAGAACCTTGAGCTGCCATGCTGTGAGGAAGCTCACAGTCCACACAGAGACACCACATGAAGAAGGAGAAGCTGTGAGACTGTGTAAGGAGTAAGGAGAAAGAGGCTTGCAGCTGCTCCAGGCTACATGGCTCCAGCTCTAGTGGTCTGAATATCAAGAGAGACCCTAAGCCTGATCCATTGAATTGAACCCCTTCTCTTGACCAGAAAAACCTGGACAGATAATAAAATAAGTATTGCTATTTTAAGCCACTGTTATTTCATACAGGAATAGTAATCAGAACATGAGGTACAGAGTTAAGTGAAGAAAGGTAATATGCTCGCATTATTTGAATCCTTTCTCAACAAGAGCACAAAAGGGAATTTCAGAACCACCTTGAGTTATTTAATTTTATGGAGCCAAATTGGCACTTGAAAAACTTTTCCCATCAAAGTTTTGGTCACATTGCATTCTGAGATATATCAGAAAGTTACTTTATTTTCTCATAAAATTAATAGTTGATGGCGCTTACATGTACAATTTAGCAATTTACTTTTTAGTTTTCAGCACACATTTGGCATCATGCCTAACTTTGGGTTGCAAAAACTGTGAAAAATTAAGCTTTTGGGCAAAATTCCAAACCTAAATGGATGCTTATGGTATATCTGTAATTGCTTATCAAAGCCTATTGAGTCTAAAGGGTAATTCATAATTCAGATTAAAAAATGTATAACACCTCTAACAGGGTCTAAGGCAGTACCCCATAATCTAACATAAATTAATGTAGCAAAATGTATCATATTCACTCTAACACAAATAAATACAGACTATAAAGACTTCATATCAAGCCATTGGCTTATAGCCAGAAGAATTGGAAGAAAGAGGTGTTTTTTTCAGGACATTTTGGATTTTGGAATTATGGATAAAGGATTGTGCATCTACACCTGGCCCCTTTCCCTACCCCTGACCATCCACCATAGCTAAGGAACTGTGCCTGGAGAAATTTGCAACCACAGGACAAGCTGGATTCATTATTAATTAATCATTGTTGTGTTCAAAGGGACATTGCCTGGTAATTCCACCATGTTTCTTTGGTCTCTCATCAAAATTTTAACCCAACTGTTTTTCTCTTTACTTTTAGTGGCTGACTTCGTCTCATAAGTTCCAATGAAAAGAAGGTCATTAGGAGGAGATTTTCTCAATTTTCTGGTATCAAACATGACTCTTGTTATAATATCGGAATTTCCTGTACCTTCTACTTCAGGCCAATTTTGCCCTATGCTTACAATCCTGTTTTCTTCTCATTCTCAGAAATCTCCTGCTATCGATTTGCCCTATTTTAAACAGGATAACTCTTAGTTTTCTGTGTTTCATTGTTGGATGAGCGATGATGGGCTAGGTTACATTGGAACATTGGAAGACACAGTGATGATATCAAGTGTGTATATGTGTTTGTGAGATACTAAGTAGATGAATGAAACTGAAACTATTAATTTATAAGTTACCTGTGAAGGTTATTACTGAAGCATTGGACATGGACACAACTGGCAAGAGTGAGATTCTATAAAGTGAAAAAGGAAGAGGATCCAGACCTGGGTCATGAGTTAAATAATCAGTAAGATAGGGAGCTTTCAAAGGAGACTGATAAAAAGTATCCAGAAAGGAGGGGAACCAAAACACCATGCTCCATACAGAAATGACAGACAAAATTTTCCAGAAAATTTGACTGTAAAGGGAAAGTTAGAGTCATAAAGTTGTAACGGGAGATGAATGAGGGGAATATGTAGGGTTTTTTTTTTTTTGTTTTGTTTTTTTATCCTTTTAATGTGGGAGCACACTCTATCATATGGCTATGAATGGGTTTCTTCCAGGGAATTATGAACCCTTAATTATAGTTACAACCAACAAACCTATTGTGTCTTATTAATTATGTTCTGTTCTTAATAATGTCCTAATAATTATTTCTATTAATTATGGCCAATAAACCTACTAATTCCTAACTTCTCTGTTCATTTGGGTTACTAAAAGTTGAAAAAAGCATATTTGGTATGCTTGGTGTGGTCAGAGTCAAGTTGGACCTCATCATCCAGTGATTTTTGTAGAGACGTTTGTCACTATACCTGTATGATTGTGGCTATAAATGCCCCTACAAAGGAGTTCAGGAAGTGAAGATTGAAGACATCTTAAAAAAAAAAAAAAGGAAAAGTGTAGTTCTATAAATATTGCTCTTTATTTTGTGAGTAATGATCCAAGTCTAAGACACCTTTGAAGTTAGAGATACCGAAGGAGATAATATAAAATAAGGTGCCAAATCACCCTAGTTATGGCAAAATTGTCCCCAAATGGACAGACTGCAAAACCTGAAATCCTTGCGATTTGAGTTATATGGTTCAGGTCAATTTTCTTCTGAAAATACTGTTTTTGGCAAATCTTTAGTAAGTGGTGTCTCTACATTTTCACCATAAAAACATTTTGAGAAAATATACAATAACAGGAACTAATATCATGACACAGGAGAAGCATATCAAGTGTGCTGTAGATTCTGACTATCTTGCCTTTTTCCATGATACATCTCTGGGATCATCTACTATGTTTTAAAAAAATATATTATTTATCTCTGCTGACCTTAGGCTTATTTAACATTGTGTTACAAACAAAGACAATTTCAGGAAAATTGTTGTACGTAAATTTTTCCAGATTTCTCAAGGGAATGTTCAGGATTTATATTCTAAGTTATTTCTTAGTTGGACACATATTGCTTATCTTTTGAATTTCAAACCTTCTGGAGTAAGAGAAATAATGGATTCTTTTGGTTATCTTTTAGGAAGGATAATTATCATGTAATATATGATCTGTTTATAGTTTCTGTGGATGTTATCTAACGTAAAAAGTGAGTGATCAGTGTGAGGCAAAGCAGACGGTGAAGTGTCTGGTTTGTGTCTGAGAGTAAGCAGACCTGAGAGCCGAATGGTCTTCACACAACTGTGGGTCATCGTGATGCCTGCTGGCAGACTCCGCAAAGGGGTTAGTTGAGCCCCAAATCATTATCAGGCAATTATTTGAGAGCTTGGAGAGTAGAAGCATTTGACAAAACATATTAACTTTCTTCTGTCTTTGTTTGGATTGTTCTGCATCATGACACCTGTATATACACACATAGGCAAAGATACCGAGATTCTGTGATGAATGATTATAGCCATTTTAACACATAAGACATGTAAACTTTAGTTACCATGAATTACAAGTTTTACAGAAATTAATATTGAATTTTGTTTCGAAGTTGATATGAATTTCCTTTTAGTGCCCATAACCACTGTTAAGTTCTTTGGGCTGGAACAGTGTTTTACAAACTTTGGTACAAGGTTCTCTGCAAGTACATATCTCTGATTGAATCTCAACCTTGTATTATAATCTGTTTCTGCATCTGTCTTCCCACGATGAATCCTTGAGGGTATAATGTCTCTCTTGTTGTCGTAACGTGGCACCTTATGTTTGTCTTGGCACATCCTAAGTCTTCTATGAAAGTTTTTAATAAAATACAGATTTTTTATATGCTTATCCATTGTAAATACATGCTTATATACAAACAAACAAATAAGTAAGAGTTTACCTCTCATTTACAATATACTTTTTATTTCTTACAGGATCTGGAATGAAAATATACTTAATAAAATATATTTATCTTACATTTTATTTAGTAGTAATTTTTACATCACTTTTATCATGCCAAATTCTAAAATAAACCTGAAACCAGTTCTAATTTTAGAATTACATAAGGTGTAACTATCACTTCATATATATAAGTCAGTGGATATTTATAAAGCTATTAATTCATAAAAAAGCATATATACAATTATATTTTTAAATACAATAAACTGTTAGTGTGAGCTTTTCTTAGTACCTGTTTTATAAAGTGTGAGTAAAGTAAATGCTCTTATAATTTCACATTTAATGTTTGAGTTATCTTAAGAATTGCTGTATAGTTAAATGTAGCAATAGCAAACATTACTACCTATTACCTCTAACTGAAGATAGTGAACTTGAACTGTGGAGTTGAACTTATATCTAATCACAATGATTATGTTCTTTCTCAGAATGCCTTCCCAGGTGATATGTTCTATAGTATCTTCCGACAGCTTTTTTTAATCCAGGTATAATTTACACACCTTCACCTGCACAAATCTTTAGTGAACTGGTTGGTTAGTTTTCATATATGTATACACTCATGCAATCACCACCTGGATCAAGATAGAGAAAATTTCCAGCAGGCTAGTAGGCTCCGAGTCAGTGTTCCTCTTCAATAATACCAGAGTAGCTACCATTGATTTTTATCACCCAGATTCATCTTGCCTGTTTTTGAAGGTCATATATATGGAAGCATAGATGTGCTATCTTGTGCCTTCTGACTTAACGTTATGCCTGTAAGAATAATCCATGCTATTGTATACATCAGTGGTTCATTCTTTTTCATTTGCTGCTTAAAATTTCATTCTATCAACATATACCACAATATATTTATACTGATTCTACTCATCTTTTCCTCTGTCTCTGTCTCTGTTTCTGTCTCTGTCACTCTTGGTTTCCAAAGGAAATCCTCTTTTGGGCCTAATAAACATCTGGCTGTGTGCGTAAAAGAAAATGAGGATACTCTGAGTTTTTATTTATCAATTTATTATTTCTATGTGTTGTTTATGTAACATTAATGTTATTAGAAGTTATTTTTACAAGTCTAGTGATGTGAAAATGGAATAAGAGAGTAAAGGGTGGAGAAAGTTTTGACACTTGGATAATTCTTCTTTAAGCTCTTAAAAGATTAAACTATACACATGAATCAAATACAGTTTAAATACTGAGGTTATAGTGATCACTACATTTGTTTTTTGTTCTTCAATCATTTAGGTTAGAGGCACCCTAAATGGTCCATCTGTTGTACTGAAATGGCCACATTGTCAATTATTTGAGTCTATGACTTTGTTTATATATATGTGTGAGTTGCAATTCTAGAAAGTATAAGAAGAACAACCTCAGAAAGGAATAATAACAAAAACAGCAACTTGTCTTGCATTCCTGTTCTGAAACCAGGAACCCTACTTTCTTCCAAGCATCTGCTATTTCTTGACTCATTCAATATACAACCCAAATTTGAAGAAAAAAAAAAAAGAAAGAAAAGAAAATCTGTTTTGAATATCTGGAAGAATTTCTGTTTCTAATTCTTATTTATTTATCATGCAATTAAAATGTCATCAACTGTAAGTATCAAAAGGGTCAGCCTCATGATCATGCAGAAAGATACAGATCGTACTTCCATGTGGCTTTGCTTTTACTAACTTTATGAACATACTCTGTGCTCCCATAACCAGCAACAGAATATGTATTGGGTCTGATCACGATTCCATGGCATATGTAAATAACTATCAAATAATGCAATGTCTGCTTTGGAAACTTTTCTTTCCTTCTCTTCTTAAAAAATCGACTGCACACCCAATGTGGCGCCCAAAGCGGGGCTTGAATTCAAGCCCTGAGATCAAGACCTGAGCAGATATCAAGAGTCAGACACTTAACCACCTGAAACACTCAGGCACCCCTGCTTTGGAAACTTTTATTGCTTTACTTTATATGCATTATTAATTTTACCACCAATTCTATAGTTTGGTGCTTCTATTACACTTGACTAGAGACATAATATCTTTCTGACATTTCTATACATTTCCAAATTTATTAGAAGTTATGTGTAGCTTTATTTATGTAAATCTATTAGAAATTATATGTAACATAATAATAGTCATGTAAACATGTCTCATCTCTCTTGACCTCTTGTTATCAGCTTCTCAATTTTCACATTTAGTCTATTACCAAATTATGTGTCTATCAAAGACGATTTACAAATCTGAGTTAACAACTATTTAGGTATACTGATATCAACCTACCGTGAGGATTTCAGTCTTCATCTATATGATTCAAGACATGAATTCACTCTTTGCCCATCATACTCATTTGCAACAATATCTAACAACTAGAGGCAATTATTTATTATTCAAGGCAAATGATAAGGACAGAAAGAAGTGGAAAACAAAACATGCCAGTAACAATGTCCATAACTTAATCCCTAAGAGTAGTCTATTTTAGAATTATACACAAAATCAATTAAGCTGTCTGTCTTTCTCATGCTTATTGTTTTTTCTTCCTTACTCTTTCTTGATAAAGGCATCGTTTGCTCACCATTCCTCCAGTTTCCATGGGCCTCCATCCACATCCTTCACCCCACTCATTTCCTCAAAAGAAGATGAGATAGTCAGTTGGTGAAATGGAAGAAGCAAGGGGGGTGCTAGACTCAGTACATATCACTGGGGGTCCCAGACTGTTCATGAGAAATATGGAGTCTAGTCTACTCTCTGCTCTACAGTTAGGGACTTGTCTTTGAGGGTAAGAGCTGCAGTTGAACAGTTGTGCCAGCAAGATTACACCCCCAGAGATTCAAACTCACGTTCTGCATGAAGCGTGATCTCCATCTTTGTCTTTTCCATGTCATACCACAATTGAATCGGAATACAGATGGCGAAAAAGATACTATTTGTTATCTCTCCCCCAAACTCCCACCATTTCTCTTTTGGATTTTCAGTTTGTGCCTTTTTATTCACTTCCTCTTCTACTACTTACAAATGTAAGTCTCCTTTAGCTTACTATCAGTCCTGCTGTTTACCTTCTTTCTCTTTGTCTTCACAGTCTTTTTCTTAGCATGAAATTTGTCAAAGTGTATTTTGTATTTGCTCCTTTAATGGCTTCCTCTCTTACTCCTCTAACTTCATTGAAACTACTTTTGGAAGGATCTCCAAAGCTCCCCAAATCCTGTATCTTTTTATTATTCATCTTCCTGGATAAAAGCAGATTCAAACTTGGCTATAGTCTTCCTGATGGAAAGACAATATGTCCAGTTATAGAGGAGCCCATGGTTTTGAGCACTACAGTCTAAAATTGCTTTCCCATTCTTGGCTTTAGAGAGAAAGCCCTACTATTATAGTGTAGTGAGTTATGTCTTCATTTGAGCAAATACACTAACTCCCTGTGAAGTCTTTTGATAAAGGTAAGAAAAAAACAGTCAGTAAGGGAGATTCTCCAAGTGTAGATATGTCTCTGGTGTAACAACTTGGAATTCTGAAAGAACAGGGTGAAAGACAGGGTGCTCAAGCAAGCATTCAATAAGCACCTCTTTGTTAGCCAGATATTTTTTTTTGGGGGGGGGGACCAGGGATTGGAAAGGCAGAAAGAGAATCTTAAGCGGGCTCCACACCCATGGTGGAGCCCAACATGGACTCAGTCTCATGACCCTGAGATCATGACCTGAGCCAAAATCAAGAGTCCTTGCTTAATGGACTGAGCCATGGGGTGCCCCATTAGCCAGATTTTTGAGAGCTGTCCTCTGTGAAATAGCCAAGATTATCAGCACTCTATGCTCCTGAAGGAAGGCAATTGAGTATGCTTTAGAAATTAAAAAAGAAAAATCATATTCTACCACTTGGATTACATTCTGAATGTCTGCTAGTTTCCTATTTATCCTTCTAGCACATTACATTCATAAAGTTTAAAAGAGAACTTTCAATTGAGTCAAGGATGGAGAATCTCAAATGATTCTTAGCAGGAACGGAGTGAGATAATTGAAAAGAGGCTAGCAGAGGATAGCTTGGACCAGCTGCTCTAGCCATGGAGGAAAGAAACATTTCTTTCTGTGAGTGATTTTCCTAGGATTTGTATTTTTGAGACTCTTCATACCATATGTAGGTAAATATGAGGTTGTGGATATAGGAGGAAAAAGCCAAATTTTTTAAGATGCCAACCATGATTCTCCTGGAGGCATACATGTGGTATAGCCAACCTATTCCCTGAGGTCTTAGGACCAAGGCCATATTGGGACAAGCCACATAAATTTGTCTGACTGTCTCCCTACATCTGTCTTGGAAACTTGCAGTAAAGACAACTGCCCAATTGAAAACTCTTGGCTATACTGATAAGTCTTTCTATCAGAGACATGACTAAAACCAAAAATAAAAATATATGTTCTTTAAAGTTCCCTAATAAAAATAAAAATCAGAGATGTACAATAGTCTTCTTAATTTTAAGTTTAACATCATGTATATTATATTTCTTCAGTTTGCCTCCATAAGACTACAGCATGCCTCTTCGATAGACCCCACAGCATCTCACTAGTAATCCATTTTTCAGTTGCCACAAAAAAAGAAATCTCTGGGAAATGGACCTAAGTCTTCTTATAACTTCTTTATTTAAAAAAAAAAATCAAACAAAGAAAAAAACCCAAAACAATAACAACAACATACCTAAATATTCTTAATTTTCTAAAGCTGTCAACACAATCAAACCATCTTTTGAGATTACTTGATACACATTATTTGATTAGTTGATACACAACGATGTTGTTTGTCTTTCAAAGTAAGTTTATCAGATTTGAGGCTTCTTTTCTCTCTAAAAAAGCAATAATATTGTGGGTCATATTTTCTAAAATGAAACATGATTCTCTACGTTACAATTTTTAACGAAACTGGATTTTGTATTCTTAGTCTTGCTTCAGTGTTTATTTTGATTTTAAAATAAATGTACCATCTAAAAGCTGATGGAGTCAAAAGAGAAAGTTTCATGACTAAAGGCAAAACAAATACATTCATCAGAAATTTTGGTGTTATTGTGGTAGAGAGTTTTCAAAAAAGTAAAGGTTAAAATTCATACATAAGTTTATTTCAACTGGGAAAACAGTGACTGACTGCATCCTTCTTGTTCCCATAAAGTTTCAAGGAAACAAATAATTAACTCAATCAACATGATTCTAAACCGACATCTTTTAGTCAACTTTATTAATGTATTTCAAAAAAGGAAAGTAAGCTATTGACCAAATCCTAGGAAATTATTGAGTCTGTTGACAACAATTGATTTCAAAACAATTCCAAATCATTCATCAGCCAAATGGCAGGAACTAATTCAAATACCTTGATATTTGAGGATTTGGGAAAAGGTTTGGAAAATTTGATTGAACTTTTTCTATTTCCTCTACCCTTTTCTTATCCTTTCAACCACTGAACTTTTTTTAATAGAGGCCAAATTCTTGGGGAAAAATTCATTTTTTATTACACATACCCGTGATTTTTAATCAATTTGAACCCTCTAGGGATTGCTATATTTATAAATAAGGAAAAAGCCATTGTTGCAACTACTACACTTTCTTTTTCTTTTTGGCTAGAGTTAATAGCAATTCATCCATGCTTCTCTTATGTAACCATCATTTTATTGAACAGATTCAGAAAATTCTCTATGTGGATAGGTTTAATTTTGCTTGATAAGGTCTCCTTTGTAAAGTAATGGTTTTGAAGTTATGAATGTTTTCATATAAATCATAATCTTTAAAAAAATTCTCTGCTGATCAATCATAAAACACAGATCTAGATAAGCATTTGTTTATATTATTAAAATTATAAGATTTAATTTTATACTACTTTAGTGATCTTACTATGTATTTTGCTGATTATGGATATAAAATTAAATAAGGCCTCTGGAGACATATAGTTAAATTTTGAAGACAGTAATCTCTTTCTGTCCTAAAGTACTCTTTCAGAACAAAGTGAAAAAAATGAATGAATATTTATTAGGCTTTTTAGAAACATGAAAATTATTGTCATTGGCTTTATGATCTACCAGCTTCCCATAAATTAATAAAGTTGCCTCTATAAGGGCCAATACATGAAAATAAAATCATTTTATATATTTAAGAGTCAGAATCTTGGGAGCCAATCCTGTCTTCATCCCTTACTGGATATGTGACCCTAGGCAACTTATTTAACCTCCCTCTTCTTCCTTTTTTTTTTCCCCTTCTATAAAATGATCTACCTCCTAGGGTTTGGTGATTAAATAAGGTGATACATGTGCTTGAAGTATGGCAATCACTAACTTTTTAGTACCTATTATTATTACATCAAACTCTAACTGAAATTGACATTTTTCATTAAGTGAGAAATTAAATTTTTAGCTCTCACAACTTACTAATAATGTATTCATGTGGATAGCAGTTTCCTTATTTTGTCATTCAGCTTTCATAGTAACTCCAAGTCCTGATAAATATCATCCGTTAGACTCTTTATATATCATACAATGACTTTATGTCAAGAATATTAGAATAATAATCACAGGCAAGCTATAGATATTCACTGAGCATTACATATAAAATGTCACATTTCATAAGTTACTCTGATATTGGTTAGTTATTTGGGTACATCCTTTTGCAGAAACTATTAACAATGCAAACAAATATATTTAAAACAATATCTCTAAAAAGTATTGGCTAGCAGAACAGTCAGTGAGTGAGTAACAATTATGCCAAAATTGTAAGGAAACCAGGATCCCATATATGCGAGCAGGGCTAAATCCACTTTTACCTCAAGAAAAGATTGATGTTCTAAGCAGATTTGGGCTATATAACTAGTGGCCTTGAAATGCAAGGGGGACAAAGTCAAGGTCCTAGACCTACTATGGTAGGAAAAGTATTCAAGACACCCCTACCCTTGTCATTAAACTGGGTCATCAAAGGGTTACACACTCAGAGTATGGTGACCTGTAGTAATTCTCTACCACACCTCCATCCACTTCTTGTGGACCTCAGGGAAGTCTCCCTTGGTCCTGATTTGAGCATAGAGGATAAAGAAAGGTGGACAACAGTTACCTGTGGATTTCCATCTCATCCTGGGATTGAGTGTTCCCAGGATCCTCCAACTATGAACTTGGAATGAGGGATTCTTAGACTGACAGTGCCTCCAGGAACAAAACCAAATCCTCTTGAGGAGAGCTACTTCATCTAATCCTTAAGGAGTACTATGAATTTTTTAATGATCATCCTCTTCTAAAGTAACCAAGTACACAATGAAACAAAGCAACATGAGCCAGAAACAGCAGGAAAAAAGAAAGCAAGGAAAAGAAACAACAGAAACAGACTTATATTCGTTTCAAATATAGTGATTACAGATAATAAAACACTAGCTTTAAAATCTGAAAGAAATGAGAAATATAAAATATAGCATAGCAGAGTTTTTAAAAATCAAGTTGACTTTCTGGAAATGAAAAATCAATGAACTGATCAATCGTAAAACTAGTGGTTGGGTTGAACATCAGAATAGCACAATTGAAGAGACAATTGATATTCTAGGATTGAAGTCAGAAAAATTTATCCAAAATTATACATATGGAGCCAAAAGATGGAAAATATGGAAAAGAGATTATGAGACATGGCAGTACCACATAGGCTTATTTGTAGTTCAAGAAGAAGAAGAAGGAGAAAACAGAATAGGTACGAAATTTGGAGACATTATAGTTGAGGATTTTCTGGAAGTGATGAAATATACCCATTCGTGGATTCAAAAATCTAAGAGAACTCTCAGCAGGGTAAATAATAAAAAATCCACACTGAGATGCATCATAGTGGCACAGCAGGGCATGAATGACTAGAAGGAAGATCTTCAGAACCACTGGAGATGAAAGGGCCTATTTCTTTCAGATGAGTACCTGCTAGAGTGTTAGCTTATTTCTCGACAGCTGCAGTGTAACCCAATGAAAACTTCCATTCTAGAATACCAGACTTGGCAAACCAAATGTCAAGAATAAGGACTAAATAAAAAACAAAATTAGAGGGAAAGAGAGAAAGATGAGAGAGAGACAGAGAGCAGGAGAAAGAGAGAGACAACAAAACCTGAAAGGGTTTGTTAACAGCAGACCCTCATTTCAGGTAGAAGGACCATGAGCTCAGCAGATGAAAAATGTGAGAAGCAGGAAAATGAAGTGCAAAGAAAGTGGCAAACGGGGGCAAATCTGAATCAAGGTTTCTCAACCCCAGCGCTATTGACATTTTGAGCCAGACATTCTTTGCTGTAAGGAATTGTCCTGTTCATTATAAGACGTTTAGCAGCATCATCGGCTTCCACCCATCAGGTGTTGGGCAGCACCTCTCACCTCTCCCAGTGATGACACCCAATAATGTCATTAGGCACCGCAAATGTTCCTGTGGGGTGACGTTGCTTCTGTTGAGAACAACTGATCTAAATGAATATTAATTTATAAGACAGTAATAAATAGTACCTTGTGGCTCAAAAAGATGGACTTGAAACCCACAACAAAAACAATATATAAATCAGGAATGAAAAAAGGATCTGATAGAAGAGGAAAAATTAGAAATGATAAGGATAACCTCAGGAAAAGGGAGGATGGAGAGAAAAATCACGACAGACCAAGCAGGAGACCTAGAAAACACCAATTAAGATGGGAGACTCCAGCCTAAATAAATCAGAGATTGCACAAAAACGTCACCTTTAACAGAATACATGATTCCATTAAAGGCAATGCTTTCCTGATTCATCAAGGGAATAACATTTTAGCTACATGCTGCCAATGAGAAACACTGCTAAAACCAAAGGGCAGAGACAATTTGAAAGTGAAGAGAGAAAGAAAAGATGAATCTTGGATAAAGGAACAACAAAAAAAAACCCCAAAGTCTGGTTATTAGACAAAATAGTGTTTAATCATCATGGATTAGTTAATGTTTCTATCTTGATTGTTTCACATCTGTGATGCAATGGAAAGAGTCAGCCTTTGTTGCCCTTTCTTGATGTGCTTGCACAGTTTGTTTTGCACATGTGAATCCAGAAAAGAAACACTGAAGAAGAATAACAGGATTTTACTATAGCCAGAAGCAAAACTGATAACACGGAGGAGAAAACACTTCTAGCAGTTTCTTACACCAAAACAGGCTGGCTTTCATCTTCGTGACAGAAATAAAAACATTTTAGACAACATATATTGAAAATCTTTTGTTGAAAAAGCAATCTTCCTGGCTTGAAAACATTGAAAACATTCTAAAATTAAAAAAAAAATCATTTAGAAATCTGCGTTAACCAGCTTTTGGTGACGGTACAATTATGACCTGTCTGTCTGTCTGTCTTCCCTTATGTTTGCATTTCTCTCTCTCTTTCACACACACAATAATAAACAGGAACCAGCTTATGGAGACATTTTGTACTCCCTTAGAAAGAAATCTGAACCTGTTTAAAAAATTGTTTAGCATAACCCCACAGAATCATCTGCTTAATTTTATTTATTTTGGCAAAGATGCTGTCACAGATGTTCATTGTTACACAATGAGAACGCGCTCACAGTGTAGGAGATGGGCGTAAAGTGGATTGGAAGAGCAGCGCATGAAGCAAGGAATCCCCATAAATTTTGTGAGTAAGTGTATGTGTGACCAGGTTATGGGCTAGTAAGTGTATATTAGCACCTTGTAAGAGTCTGGTGTCCTTTTAGAACACAGAGGTAAATTCACTGAACCCTCTTAGGAGCTGTTGAGATAATGGAGCAAGGCTGTTAATGGACGAGGGACAGAATGGCACGTAGGTAAGAAGGCCTTTAAAGGCAGGTTTTGGGAGATCTGGGGAAGATAAAATGCCCAGGCTGCTCTTTTATCACCTTCTCATGCCAGTGTGCCTTCTCTTCAACCTGGGGAATTTGGGCCTTGAGGTTATAGTCTGTCTTCACACGGGAATTCTGCATGACCTTGTCAACTCTGAGAGCAGTACGATAAACAGCCCAGAGCTCTCAGGAATGACCATGTTTTAAAAAATTCTATAAATAGACTCTGCAGTTAATTATTACTCTCAAGGCTGTCTAGTAAGTGAACAATGAAACTATCAACCTGAACAGCTAATTCCTATGCAGTTTCAAAGCCTCTGGAGTTTAGATCGACTTCCTTCCTCACACTTGTTATTGACAGAAATTCTTGGTTCTTATCCTCTATTAATGAAAGTGCATGTTTCTTTTGATATCTTCATGTTATTTGCATGGCTAATAAAAGCTCTTTATATACAGGCAACATCCTGATCTAATTAATGAATGCATCAAAATCGCTTCCTTACATTAAATATAATTTTTATGAGAATCTACTCTTCCGGGGGGGGGCATGTTGTATAGACCATTACATTACACATGTGCTTAGGTTTGCCAAAATGCAATTTCAGTCATATACTATATTCTATTTTCTTTATTCTGATTTTGCTAACAAGTATCTTCTTTGTTAGAAACACTAGCTCTTTACTCCCTAAAGGAGGATATGTCTCTACCGTTATGCACTCCTTGGACCCTCATCTTCTCCAACTCTTACCTCCTCAAACCTCAATTCAATTATTTTGCAAAATAAAATTTATTTCTATTAAATTTTAAAGCAGCTCATATCATATTCAGATACAACAACCGCCAAATGGTAATACTGAAACAGCAATGTCTTTGGTTAAAAGCCTTGCTCCTACATAGCAGGGCTGGTGAAAACATATGTTAGACAGAACTTCTCATTTAATAAAATTCACGGTAACTGGATCAGGCAACCCCTGTTACTCCGGGCTACCTGCCAGGACATACTACACTTGTATGGAACCAGCCATGACACTGGTTTTCATTTAGATGAATTCTGCTTCTGGGGCCAATAACATGTTTAGGCTCATGAAAGTATTCACTTTCCCCGGTGTATGTTCTGCACACTGTGACCATCCTCATTTTTATCATTCTGATTGTCATTTCCCATATTTATCCTTGGTCTGAAATTGTGTTGTCCTCTTTCATAAAAGATGATGAATTCGTTAATATATTTTCTCTGAGTTGTGTTTCCGGAAATGTTGATTACTACCAAGTTAGTGCTGCTGTTATTACACTACATAAAAGGCACGCTTCTGTCTCACATTAAAGGAACACTTTAATTGGGCTAGCTGTGTTTAAGAGCTCTGACACCTTGCCCCTTTCTGTCCCCGACACGTGTGTATTTTGCTGTCTAATATGCCCAGAGGACCGGAAAGTACTCATGTATATATCAGTTTAAGAATGAGATAAAACATTGGGCATGTGAAAATTAATATGTCAAAGTGTTTGTTAGAGGCATTTTAGTAATTGGTTCTTATAGATAAGATGCATGAGACCCTGAGAGAATAGCTGATTTGCTACTATCTGAAATCCCTGTATTTCAACAAGACAACAAGATAAATATGAAAGAAGGTAATAATAGGCTGAGGTTTGTATTTGCATTACGATATTATTTCTTCAAAATAAGATTAATTTGACAAATGTACATAGAAACTTTCTTTTGTTTTGGGCCCTATTCTTGGTGATGGAGATGAAAAGACTCAGCTTCCAGGGTTGACAGCCTGGTGGGGATGTTATCAGCGCCTTTGTGTTTATTACATATGTATGGCTGCTAGAACTTAAGCTTCATGGAAACAAATTCTTATCTGCTTGGTTCACTGGTTCACTGAGCATCTACAAATGGGCCTGGAAAATTGCAGGTACTTAGTAATTATTTGTTGAGTAAAAGAACAAATATATGCATACTCTATGCTAATATTATATACCATAAGACTTATTATACTGCGCATATCATCAAGTTTCTCCCGGAGAGCAATGAGGATGGTGTATCTTGAGGAAGGCATGCCCTAGTCAACAGTTTAGCTCCATTGACGATAAGGATTGGCATTTATTTGACTTGCCTGAAGTTTTAAAACATTGGTTAACACTTCTAAGAGAGTACATATTCTGGGTATAATACATAAATGAAAAAATTCCTGGGCTTCATACATAAATGAAAAATCTCTGGGCTTCATACATAAATGAACAATTTACCTTGTTATTGCTACTGAAAATCAAAGCTATTAAAAAAAATGCTCCAGTTTTGCACAGTTGAAGACCAAACGTAGGCTTGAAAATTAGTCACACAATACTACTAGCAGCACATCTGCATAGCGTGCTGAAGGGAGGAGGCAACAGAGACAGAAAATACGCCCTGGAAATATGTGAGGGTGTCCACAGCACAATACTCCGCTAAATGAAAACATTCCAGAAAATGATTACAGTGTGCCATGTTCATAATAAGAATAGAATAAGCATGGGAGGCAAAGGGGGTAAATTAAAGTTTTTTTTTTCTTCTTTTCCCTACTATCTTCTTTTCTGAGAAAAATGCAAAACACAGCCCATCTTGGGCAAGGTCAAAATCACAATAATGAGTCATTATATAATACAAGTATGCATCATAAGTGCAGAGAATTGTTTCAAGCATTTGCATTATATTTAAGGAATAGAGGCAATGGATTTAGAACGGCATGTGCTAGGGCAGCTCAAAAATAAAATTCAAAATATCCCCACCCCCTAACACACACCACTATAACAATGGAGGTTTACATTGTATGAAGACTTCAGAGATGCATTAGAAATGCTTGTAGATTGTAAGGCAAAAAGGACTCAGTTAATTACTGTTATGTGGGATAAAGCCCTACTCATAGCATGTGAATAACAATTTTCTGGCTGTACACTTTCTTTCAAGAATATCTCATGCAGTGGGCCAGAAAAACTGGTCATCAGTGAATTTTGTCTCAGTTAGCTACGCTCAGGAATGTTCTGAAATTTTGAAACATATCACGATGTACTGAGTGTGTTTAATTAATCCTATGACAAGTTTATTTAATTGACTTCTTCCCCACCTCACTTCTTTTCTCCCACGTGGAGTTTTCGCATTTTTCCTCCTTCTTCTCAGTTTGATTATGAGATTAAACATATGGTTATTTCTCCTTAAGAAGTTTGAGATGTCATTCATTCGCTATTTCTAATACCCACTGAGATGATTTGACATTATGGAAAGCCGGTTCTTCTTTCTTAAAAAAATTAGCTTTACATTAGTGTTGTGAAAAAGTAACATATTTAAAATATGTTCATGGTGAGTGAAAGGAGTGAAACCATAATCATAATACTCTACCTGCTTGCTTCATGCAGAATATGCCAGAATAAATGTTTCATGGCTCTGTTAATTTCTGTGATGTTTATGGGCAGTGTCTGAATATTGACCTGAATAAGTTTACCAGATTTAACAAATGAAAATACAAGATGCCCAGTTAAATTTGAATTTCAGATTAACAAAGAATATTTTTTTAGTATGTCCCAAATATTGCTTTGGGCATATTTATCCTAAGAAATAATTCACTGATTATATGAAGTCCAAATCTAACCCATGTTTTATCTGATAATAGACAATGAAAGGGACTGTTGTCAATGACATCAATCAGATTTTTCCTCTGCAACGCAAAGAAAATATCACAAGGAGAGGATGATTAAGCCAGTACTATGGCAGATTGATTGAGGCAAAGCTGAATTTTCTATGAAGTGACTTAGCTCAGCATGGACAGTTTGCTATAATGAAAGTCTGTATGGAACATATCGCTAGTGTATATTGTTTGATTATAGAAATTCATTTCAGGGGCATCTGGGTGGCTCAGTCTGTTAAGCCGCTGACTCTTGATTTTGGCTCAGGCCATGATCTCAGGGTGGTGAGATCAAGCCCCGCAGCAGTCTCTGGCCTGGGTGTGGAGCCTGCTTCAGATTCTCTCCCTCTCCTTCTGCCCCTACCCGTCTCTTTCCTCTCTCTAAAAAAAGGAAAAAAAAAAAAGAAAAAATTTGTTTCATTCAACAAATATTTATTGTCTAAGACTTTGCCAAGCACTGTAGACACCCCATGATATTTCCAAGGAAACGAAGAAAAAGAAATGTAAAACTGAGATGCATGGCTACTTCCCTGAACTGACAATGTGACAATGTTAGTACATATCAGTTCATAAACACATTGCCCTCCTTCCTTTTTCTTCATTATTGAATTTGATTTGCACATACTACTTCCCATTTGTATGAAAATGGGTGATGTGATCAAGTGTTCTGTTTATTTGTTTAATTTCTAGAACTCGGATAGACTGCACTACATTAATTTAATTATAACCTATCCTAGATGTTTTTAATCTGCTTGTTGTACATATATGTTTGCCACACACACACACACACACACACACACACTTAATTATTTTGCTTTCCTTTAATAACTTGTGGTATCTGCTTTATTGAATGAAGAATGAGCCCTGAGAAAGATTTTAATTTGCTTGGAAATTTACTCAGAAATTTTCAAGGTAATTGAGGTCAGCTAATATTTACTTCAAATTATTCCTATAAGAATAGTCATGTGGTTGTGTAATCAAATGATAATCAAGTAATAAGAAGAATGAAAGTAATAAAGAATTAAATAATCATGGGTAATCAGGAGAGTTTTCCTGGTGTTATTTGTCTTTAATTTTTGTACTCAAACGGAACCACACACATTCCCTGTGGTTGGAGTAACGTGGAACCTAGCAAGTTGATGAAAAATTGCACTGCGTCTATTAAGTATGAGTTAATATATAACGATGATTCATATTGATTGTTTTTAATTGTAATGACCTCAGCAATGACTGAAATACCCAAAGGAAACAGATTTTACTGACACGAAGCATTATTAACAACCACAATCGCATTCAAGCAAGTGGTGTCGGAGCTCTTTTGCGTAGACGCCTTATCACACGCTCTGTTTGGTGACTTTCCTATGAAATTGGCAAACACACGTATATATTTTTTTTCCATTTGGCACATATCACCACACCTTCACATATTTATTTTGTCATGCTTCTAATGAAATCTTGACTATCCTTTAAAAAGTGGTTCATTTTTATGCTTTCTTGAAGGCATTTCATTTTTTTTATTATTATGTTCAGTTAGCCACTGTATAGTACATCATTAGTTTTTGATGTAGTGCTCCATGATTCATTAGTTACGTATAACACCCAAGGCATTTCATTCTATTCATTATCCTTACCTAAGTAACTCTTGAATGAGAGGACCATCAATAAACTAAGTGACTTTGCATTTCATAAATCATTAATTCATTTAAATTAGTGTTTGTGAGAGGGACCAAAGAAGCCACATACGTTGATGAAGGCTGAGTAAAATAGAGAGCAACCTGAAATTTGGGGAAGCATTTTTGGGGAGGCTTTTGACCCCAAACACAAACCAAAAGGAGATCAATCCTTTGCTGTGGTTTTAAGTAGTGTGACGCCTAGGCAACATGATAAATGTGCCGATATTTACAGAGGCTCCAATTAGAGCCAAGATATCTTAATGCACTCCTTGGCATCTCAGAGCACACATACTCTATACGAAGGACTTCTAGATTTATGGTGTGAAAGCAACCTACCATATGGGACACAGTTCTTTCTTAACGCTTTCCTCCAGCATTTATACAGACATGCTCTTTTGTTTTGATCTATGTTTCTTAACTATTTGTAGACTACATATTTTTTCCCCAAAGTCTTTCAACTATTTTCTTCTCATTTTAATCTTCCATTATCCATTTGAAATAGAAAAGGTTTTATGCCCGTTTCACTACTTATACCAGTTGTTCTTATGTATAACTAACCAACATATGATTTTCCCCCGTAGCACTGAGTGTAACTACTTACTCTTCATTATTTTCTTTTTTTTAAAATATTTTTTATTTTGTTATATTAGTCACCATACAGTACATCTCCAGTTCACTCTTCATTATTTTCAAGAGAGGGTGCATGGGGGATGTGGGGAAAACATGTACGCTAATGTTTTTCTTATGTTCTTGATGACATTTACTGTGTAGTAATTTTCACTAAGAAAAGTACTGCTTAAAAAAGAATAAAAATGGACTCACATAACTAATAATTTTTGAGAATCACGAAGATGTGTGATAATCATTTCAGTTAAAAGACACACTCAAACACAAAATGACTAAAAACCTAGGGACGGTTTCTGAATTGAATTTGCTTAAAATTTGATGCGGTAGCCAGTCATAATATTTGCCATATCACAGTAATCATAGTCCTGCTGTTTGGAATATGTTAGGTGCTAAAAATGCCATAAATGGAGGAAAGCCAATTATTTTCATGACGTGTGCATCTTAATAATTTTAAAAGTTTTAACTGTTTTGAAAAAGATTAAAAATCCTGAATTCAAGGTAATTTTACTTCAAACTATCCCTAATTTGTTGACCTCACGTGGATTGATTGGCTCTCTTTTAAATTCAGATGGTCAGCATTCATTTAAAGTTAACAGGTCAACATGATAGCTTGGAAAAGTTCTTTGATATGTGGGTTCACAAGGGCTCCTTGCATGATATTAGGTCTATTTAAAGTGGTGATTGCATTGGAAATGTGTTTTCCATATTTATTAACTTGTAAGATTCACAATGCCTTGAAAGTGAGTAAAATATAAAATCAAATTTATGAACGTCACAGGTACAATTAATATCACATAAATATTTTATATTTGGTAATCATAAATTTTGTTCTTTCAGTGGAATTACTGTGTCATCACATGATAATTCTATATCCATATTCACTGTAACTCATTGTTTATTTACATGTCATATGATGTTAATATTTATTTTTGAGATATAATCCAAAATCAGTGTTTTAAAATGAGTATGTTTCCTGCAAAAGTAGACTTACGGGAATTGACTACACAGATATTTTAAAATATTTTTATAGATGAAATATAGATTGTCCAGTATTTTAATATGGTAGTAGTTATTTTAGGTCACATGTTTAACATATATTTAAAATATGTTTTCTTAATTATAGTAGATATTCATGTTTCATAGAAGATATTTTTTGACATTTTTAAAAAGTAGAATAAGAATTTAGGAATATCGTCATATAATTTATTTGTTTTTAGTTTTTTAACGATCTATTTATTTGAGAGAGAGAGAGAGAGCACACAAGCAGGGGAAGCAATTGGCAGACAGAGTGGAGGAAGCAGGCTCCCAACCAAGCAGGGAGCCTCATGGGGGACTCGATCCCAGAACCCTGGGATCATGACCTGAGTTGAAGGCAAACGCTTAACCCACCAAGCCACCCAGGAACCCTGGTGTCTAGCCTCTTAGTAATTTTCTGTGTCTGTGTGTGTTAATAACACACGATTAGCCCATGCAGCACTTTTGCTACGTGACAGCTGCCACCACTTGGTTGTGGCACGAGAAAATATCTCAATGTCATATGGTGTTGAAGAGCTCAGGTTCTGGAATCTGACTGCCTGACAGACAAAGTTCTGATTTCATCTCTTGCTAGTAGGGCGGCCTTGGCAAATCAAAGCTTCTCCTAAGCCTCAGACTCCTCATTGCCACCATGAGAACAGGGAATAATAGTAACTTCTAGCTGATATGTTTAAATTGGGGTAACCCCTGTGAAATATTCGGTTCAGGAAATATTTTTTTCTTTCTATTTGAAGCTTAGTGAGCCATCATTTGTAGATGCTTAAGTTAAAGAAATGCACTGTTGCTTGACGGAAAATTCTTTTATGTTAGGGGCAACATGCATATGTTGGTGCACTCATTTTAGAAAGCTGTGATCTTTCAACTTTTGTTGTAGTCATTAACATAGCCAATTAAATCATGAAAGGAGAAACTTCATAGTAAACAAAACACAAAGGTAACTACCAACTGAAATAAGAAAATAGTTTAAGAATAAAATTAAATGATAAATCCTCCATTTAAGTGGACTTACTTTCTTCTATGTTATATTTCTTTTTAAAGGAATATATATTGGGAAAACGGAGAGTATATCTTGGGTATTTAGGATTTGAATTTCCAGAATGTGATCAAGGTTTTCAACTGGTTACTAAGCCTGTGTTGATAAAAAAATTTAACAGATTAATGGGGCATAAAACATTTTTTAAAGTTGTCATTCCTGGTCTAGCACAGTGGTTAATATTTTACTGACTTACGTGTTTTTCCTGTTCACGCTTATTGAGTCTCTTAAGTCCCACGATTCAAAGAAATTAATTAACTGAAAGAGTTTCTTTTTTGCAAGCATGTCACTCCTGGGAATTAATGTGTCTACAGTAAAATCCATGTGAGTTTTTATACTGTCTAGTATTACTGGACAAGGTTGAGTCATACAATATCCATTAATTTTTAAATGCCTCAATAACATATTATAGAACCAGGAACTTCAGATTTTCTCAAAGATTGCACAATAAAGTTCTCTTGGGGATTTATAGATTGAGTTTGTGAGTATCACAACAAATGATGGTTTCCATTTCTCCTCCCTCTATAAGATCATAATTGGCATGTAATTTTCAAGGACATCTTTCCCTTCCCATCTTCAAATCCTTGTGAATTTCTTCAGTCTTGTGGGTCCTTGCCTCTTTCAAGTGTCCCTTTTCTCAAGTGTTTTGTGGAATATGAAAAATCTGGAAGTGCCATTATAAAATATGGGAAACTTTAATAATCTCAGCCATCTTGATTCCTGTTTGAGGGTCCAAACAATTAATATTCTTTCCTTTGCTTACAAAATTTTTAGTTTGGAAGGCTGATGTGAGGTTACCATGATCAAAAGTTCAAAAATCATTGAAGTTGTAATTGGCAAAGAAGAGATCTCAGTAATAAAGCAGTTGAGTGCCAGAATGCCTCTATCTTTGATTAATAATCTACTAAACTCTATGCCCCTTGAATGCTGAGATATTTTATTTTTCTTGGTATTCTGAATACATTGCCTGACCCATAATATTGGCTTGATAAATATTTGTTGAATAAGTGAATAAGAAAATAAATTCATTTCCTAATCCAACTTTATACTTGAATAAGGAATCCTTTTAATATCCTGACAAACCAGTATCCAAATCTTATTTATTTATTTATTTATTTATTTATTTATTTATTTATTTATTTATGATTTTATTTATTTGACAGAGAGAGAGATCCAGTGAGAGAGGTAACACAAGCAGGGGGAGTGGGAGAGGAAGAAGCAGGCTCCTAGCAGAGGAGCCTGATGCGGGGCTCCATCCCAGGACCCCAGGATAACTCCCTGAGCCAAAGGCAGAAGCTTAACAACTGTGCCCCCCAAATTATATTTAGATTTAGTGTCTTCAATCTCAACATTCCACAAATTGTTCATTCTGCCTCTGGGTACAGATCTTATTTCTTTACATTTCCTGGGAGATAGTGGGCAAAGAATTTAAATGCTTCAAAAGTCAATTTCATTATCTGTACACTTACTATACAGTTGTAATGTTCCGTTTAAGACTATTATGAGAATTCACTTATTGAGCATGCAGGGAACACTTGAGCATATCATTAGGCTCCCAGTTTGTGCTCAATATATTGTGATTCAATGCCAAATGGATCTTTTCTTTCACTCCATCAGTTGCCTAAAACAAATGTTCTTGTTTGGACTCTGCCATTCTTGCAAAACTTATCTTTTTCTTTGAATCTTTCATTGACTTTGTTACTATTGAATGAAGGAGATATACATCCATCCTTATTACAACCGACAAGGCATTCTGAATCACACAGTTTGGGAAATGAGTCACTTTCTTCCTGAAGAAACTTTTGGTACCATATTACTTCCTGTTCAAATAACTCTGATTTCTTTTCATGTCACTTTTCAGTTTGGATTATTCTCTGAGATCCATGATTTCTTTCTTGCTTCCTTTTTTGGTTTTCTGGATTATAAATGTAAATTAAAAAAAATGTTTTTCATTGTTTTCAGAAAAATGTCATGGACACTGGGACCTGGCAGCAAAAGATATTTTCTTTTTAACTTCCTTTTCATATTTAGTCAAAATTTTTCTTATACATAGATTTTTAGATTAAACATATTTTCTGGATATTAAGTTCTTTTTATTGTTTTTTTCTGACGTGTAATGGTACTA
>NW_024426552.1:16050929-16135876 GCF_017311325.1 Ursus maritimus
GCCTCTTATAAATTATGAAGTGGAATCATTAATATTGTTACAAATTCAAACATATTATATTTCTAAATAATATATAGATCTGTGGCATATTAATTACTGATTAAATAAGTTATTATTATATTGTTTCTCAAATGAATTTAAAACTATTTCAAATATACAGAATGTACTAACATTCCCAGTATTAGACCGAGTTATTATCTTTTTAAAAATATTTATTTATTTGAGAGAGAGAGAGAGAGAACATGAGCAGGAGGGGCAGAAGGAGAGGGAGAGAGAGTTTTAAGCAGACACCACACCGAGTGCAGAGGGCGACACAGGACTCGATCTCAAGATCCTGAGATCACAATCTGAGCCCAAACTGAGAATTGGACGTTTAACAGACTGCACCACCCAGACACCCCTACACTGCGTTATTATCTGTTAATAATAGTCTCCAAAATAACATGTACAATAACTTGGAGATTTAAGGCAGAGAAAATTTGGAACACTGTACAAGAGTATGAATCAATTTCTTATTGATTTCTGTATTAAAGACCTTAATATATATTGGTGCAGTCATGAAATCATGAGAGCATTTCTAGTGTTAGAAATGTTTAAACTATTGTTATTAAAATTTACATATTTTTAATACTGTGCATCCAATAAAAATTATTGTAGTTTATTTTTAATATATATTTAACTTTTAAACTATAGTTGTAAGTGAATTTTAATTAATTTCTTACCATAATTTTAGTTAACACACCTGACTTTTAATGAGAAAATGAGAAACATGTTTTTGTGTTTAGAAAATAATCTTGACTCTAGTTAAAATTAAATGGTATTTGAAGTTCTTAGTGTTATATTTATTTCTGGCATACTTAACTTATTTATCCTATAACTTACTTATTAGGAATTTTAATTTTAATTAAACATAATTACACCTCAGTGATGCTTTCTGGCTTCTGTATATAAAATCATGTTATATGGCAAAAGTGAACACTTGATAATTTACATGAAATGCTTGATTTATTAAGTTTCAAAAAATTCCCCTAGATTACTTCAAACTTCCACCCATCCTTAGCTAACTTTTATCTCAAATACAATCACAGATGACAAAAATAAAATGTGTCATTTTTGGAGGAGCATGTGAAGATTGCCCATAGTTTTTCATGTTTTCATTAGAAAAGAGAGTGAGTACTCTCTAGGGCCTGAAGCTGGGACAGTTAGCCATGCTTACATTCTTAAACCAAGCTCAAGAACAAACAGTTCAAGCACATACGTGACATATTCCTAAACTTTTCTTGGAAAGGCTGAAGACGTGTTTTTAGCTACTGACATATTATTTAGTTCTTTTTTTGCTAGTGCTGCTGGTGGCAAAAGATGCTTGTGTCACTGTTGTGTTTCTCTCTCTCTCTCTTTTTTTTTTTGGCCCGTTTTAATTTCTTATGTGCAAATACATTCTGTACAGACAAGGCAGGCTTTAATCTATAAAAGAAAGACACAGACATGATCCTGTCTGCAGATTTGGTTTTCTATTCTCTGTTGGACACTCTGGTGCCTGAATGGATAGAGCTCAGTGATATTTTGATATATAACACTTGTGTGCATATTTACACACACACATTCCCTCTTCTCTCTCTCTCAAAGATTTGTATACATGGTTAATTAACTTCACTTTCAATAGCTGATCAAAAACAAAGAAGGAGGAAAAAGCTTAACTATGAAATTACAAGCATTAGGAATCGTTCTCAAGAAAGAGAATGATGTTTTTCTAACCAGTTGTCCATCCAGCACCTTCAGAATTTGGATAGATAATCTATATACGCAATTTCGTTTTCTCCCCCCTCCCCGCCAGTGTCTGCTAATTGTTTTCTTTAGTGAAACTGGTGTGACATTAGCTCATTTTTACGAGACTCTCTTCAAACATTCCTTTTCACTGTAAACCATGTGTGCCACCCAATCTGGAAGCTTTTCTGTCACAAGTTGAGACATTTATTTTAAAAAGAAAAAAGAGTGGTGCCTGGGTGGCACAGTTGGTTAAGTATCCAACTCTTGGTTTCAGCTTCAGGTCATGATTTCAGGACCGTGGGATCGAGCCCCGTGCCAGGCTCCTCACTCAGCACAAGTCTGCTTGAGATTCTCTCTCCCTCTCCCTCTGCCCCTCCTCCTTCCCTCCCCTGCTCTCTCAAATTATAAATCTTAAACAAAATAAAACAAAACCCAAAAGTAGAAAGAAGGCTTTTCTAGAAGATATTTGATTATAATTTGTACCTTGGGAAAAAGTATTATGTAAATATTTAACATATCATCCTCTAACATATATCGATACAGTATAAATGTTAGCAGAGTATTAATCCTCTATTGATAAGTTTTGTCTATGAACACTTACATATCCTATTAATATGCAAATTATATGCCCCTGAAATTTATACTAATGAATAAGTGAAATTCATGGATTGTGTTCTTTTTCTGGTTAAAATTTCAGGCTTTTGACCTCCTTCTTTCTTAAGTAGAAATTATTATGAAATAGATCAGCTTAATGAAAACACAAATAATCTACATTAATTAAATAAGCATATGCATCATCTGTTAAATTTTCCAAAAGCATATGTGCGAGAGTTAGAGTTAGATCAAATTAGGCCATTTTCATTTACAATTCTTTAGATATTCTGGATACTACAATAATGTCAAGTTAATATGTTTCCATATCTTTAATAGTACTGTAATGTAATAATAAGAGTAAATAGTTGCAATAATAATTTAGTGTAATAATAGCAATGATTGGTGAAGAAAAGAGACTTAAGAAATGACCTTCCAATCTTCCTGTTGAGACCCTTTTAAGGTCCACTAATGCTCAGGTCTGTTCATTTGTTGCCAGTGTGGAATTTGTGAATTCAATCTCAGTTTCATAGACACTTGGAACAGAGAGATTAAAACGGACGGGTGAGTGAGTGAGTGTGTGGATTATATCATCTCTTCGTGCACACTCTACTCTAGAATAAGATAACACGGTCAAAGGAGAACTGCTCTTCCCACTCCAATGTTGTTGCTTTCTAAAGTAGCAGGAGGACTGGTGGCCATGAGAAGAGCATCTGGAAGTGCTCCAGGGACTTCTGGAACATTCAGCCTCAGTGTCCTCACCTCCCAAGAGTGAAGGGAGGACTTTGAGTGACATCTGGCTGTCCTTTGAAAGACTTATGTAATAAAACTTTTATTCTCTTTCAAGCAAAAATTTTTAATTAAGTTTACGTCAATTATTTATTGTCTGTGCAAACCCCACAACTTGGGGCTGCAAGATTGGCTCTGCGAACTGTGTGAAATCATATCACAGCACACTGAATATTCATCCCCATCCAGTCTCTGCACCTAAGAAGTTTTGCCTCTCAGGGGAGTCAAAGGAATATGCATTCCCCTGCCATAGCACCTAGGACGAACCTTTATTTTTCTGATATGTCCTGGAGCCTAGCTTCCTCAGAGACCACTGAAGCATTTATTTTAAAGGGCCAACTTTTGGAGAAACTACAGAAATTAAACAGAGGTGCAGTTCATGGTCACTGAAAAGCCAGTATTGTCACCAAAGTGCAATTTGATAATCGTGTGTGTTGTTTTCATACATTTTACATATTATCCATAATATAAGTTCATTAAGAGATTGGTTGGAGCCGTTTTCCCTTACAGTTTCTGTAGCAATCAATTTAAATTTGAAAGAAGACTATTTTTTATGTGAAACTATACCAAAAATCTTTAGCTATGGTCCTGGCAAATAAAAACATTTTTAATATTTTCAATTTTTGATAATGAATGAGTAACTTGTATAAACACTATTTTATATGTCCAATTATGACTTTAAATGTACAAATAATTAGAAAAGTAATTAGAAAAATAATAAGGACTAAAAATATGTGGAACTTATGTACTGGTTTTCTTTGAGGTGATTTTACATATTACTAATTTACTGAATCCTCACAACGACTGTATGAATTAGGCACTAGTGTTATCTATAATTTTCCATGAGTAGTTGAGGCATAGAAAGATTATGTAAATTTCCCAAGGCATACGGCTAATGAGCTGCAGAGGTGTGGTGTCAATCCATGTTCTTTGGTACCAGTATTCATGGTGCTATGATGTCTCACTACAGACTGAAGATTAACCTAAAATGGAAAATTCAGTGCAAGTGCTTGGTAAAACAAACAAGCAAAAAATGAAAAAAATGAAATAAAAAAACTCTAATATTGGTTTTGTCTAAGACTAGCCCTTAAATAATTTAATAGTGATGTAAAAAAAAAGTGCACAGCCTAGATCTATTTCGATACTCTAAATGTGCAGGCAACTTCAGTCACGCATCACGAAATACATATAGACAAATAAATGTAGACAGCAAAACACACTCTGAAATAGAACTTGATATTTGAAAATGTGGCTGATAATTTTTGTGAAAGGTAAAAGTAAATGCTGTGTTTTTCACTTATTGGTTAATTAATGACTAAACCTATTTCCTAATCGCATGCAAGTGCAGTTAGTTGAGTGCATTCATTTTTAACTTTAAAAGTTGCTCTGGGGATCCTGGGTGGCTCAGTCGTTAAGCATCTGCCTTCGGCTCAGGGCGTGATCCCGGCGTTCTGGGATCGAGCCCCACATCAGGTTCCTATGCTGGGAGCCTGCTTCTTCCTCTCCCACTCCCCCTGCTTGTGTTCCCTCTCTCGCTGGCTGTCTCTCTCTCTCTGTCAAATAAATAAGTCAAATCTTAAAATAAATAAATAAGTAAATAAGTAAGTAAATAAATAAATAAATAAATAAATAATAAAAGTTGCTCAAACACAGCTTCAGGTGTTCAGAATTTCTTTGTCTACTGCTGGCCATTGTTTCAGACTCAACTCCAGGCATCAGTGAAAACTCGATTCATATTTTCTGAGAGAGGAATCAATGCTTTCTTCAGAAGTCTAAAATAAGTTGGCACTCTTTCATAATTCAAGTTTAATTTTAGTCATGAATGCAACTTGACATTTCTAAAAGTAGCCCACATTGTAAATTAAAATCTAAAATCCAAAAAATTTTAAAGTCAAAAGTTTGTGGTGTTTCATTTGTATGGAATCCACACCAGGCTGGTTCTACAACTTAGGGACATAACTCCAGCTCTGCGCTCCTTTCTAAAGAAGGAATTCCTCCTTCGTTTTTGCAAGGATAAACAGTTCACAACATAAGTTCCCGGATGACGTGCATGTAGATATAAGAGAGGTACCATATGGAAAGAAATATGGCATTGAGGCTTTACTTACTGTTTCAAAATAGTTTTTCATCTTGTGGACAAAAAACTATTTAATGTTATTTCATGAAATATTATGTATACAAGAGAATAAATATGTACCTGAACGATGTGAGGAAGAAAATAAATATCTATGCACTCAACCTTTAACTTAAAAAAATAGATCATTATCAGAAACTTTGAAACCCTCCATGCTCGCCTACCTCAAATCCCTCTCCTGCCCTGCAAATAGGAGTTTAATTAGTAGAGAATACCATCTATGCTTTATGATAACTATTCCCTAGCTGTATGTGTGGATTTTCCCACAAATGTATTGTTTTGTGTTTTTTGTATATTGTCAACTTTACATAGATCAAATATCCATTAAATTCTGTGACTGACTGCTTGGTTCAACATTTATGGTTTAAAAATTCAATCATGTTTTTGCTGACAGATGAACTTCATTCATTTTTTTCTGGTAGGTAATATTTTGCTGTAAAACTATGCTAAAATTGATTCATCCTATCTTTTGCTGAAAGAAGGTATAATATTTCTAGTTACCGTATTTTATAAAATAAAATATGTGGCAAATTTTCTTATATTTACCTTTGAGGACAAATGTACAAGAATTTCTTTAAGATATGTCCTTGGGCCTCGGAATGAAAGTGCTTCATTATGGCGTATAATCAACTCAATTTGGTAAGGCAATATTTTTCAAAATCGTTTTAGTACTTTTTACTTACTCAGCAATGGATAAGAGTTCTTATTGCTCCCCATTCTTGTCAAAACTTAGTATTATAAAGACTATTTTTGTCAAACTGTAACAGGCACAAAGTTTCTCTTTGAGATTTCGATTTCATTTTGGTCAGAAGTGAAGTTAAACATTTTTAAACGTCTTTACTGGAAAGAATTCATCCTCCCATTCCCATCAAGGGTTTTCCATTAAACATTGACCTAGTGGTTGAAGATTCACTCCTAGGTATCCGGTTAGGTCTCTAGACCTCTTAGTAACATGGAAGTCCCAGGGCAGAAGGTGAAAAGTTCAGGGCAGGGCACTATCAGGTTGATTCTGTACAAAACCGATGAGTCAACACTGTGCTGGCTACTGTGACCCTGGGAACAAAGGAAGTTGAGGCCAAAGGGATCTGAAGTCTTTCAGAAGGGGTGTCTGACTCTATGACATTTTTTTGTGTGTGCTGGGGGAACAGATCTAAGAATAGCATCTCAACCGGGTCACATTAGAGGTCACTTAAAGATTTCCCAATATGTCTTTCTTGCCACTGCACAGTATTGCCAGGTGCTGCACTTCACTCCAATTGCTCTTGCGTTGACATTAACGCCACTTCTTCATTGGAAATGCAAATCTGAAGCCAGTACCTACTCCAAACCTTATGTCTTTTGTATCTCTTCTACTCACTAAATGCAAACTCTAGCACAGTGTCCTTCATCTTTCTACTCTGAATTAAAGTCTGATTGGATACAGTTGATTTCAGGAGAAGAATCTATGTTCTAGAGGCATGATGGATGTGAACTATTTTGAATTCTTTTTTGGAGAAGTGGGACACCCCAAATATGGAAAGGTTATCCAAAAATGATGTTCAAACATGGGTGTAAAAAATGCCCAGCAGAGGCTTCTTGGAAAAATTTTTACTCCTGTGATGGAGCCACTGAAAGCTTCTGCTTTTTCTACTAGATATGATTATGCAAGTGTGTGGTCTCCATGGCTGCTGGTGGCCAGCCTGCAAGCATGACAAGATTAGTCTTAGGAGGAAACAGGCAGTGTAGGCAATAAAGTGGAGGATGGATGTGATGACCTATTCCCTGGCTCAAACAAGTTTGAGGCCCACATTGTCCCTGGTCTCCCAGTTTTCGAGCTGAGAATATTTTCTCACTCTTTACACCAGTTTGAGCTGTTTTTCATCCTCTTTGCTGAGGAAAGAATCCTAAATCATGGTAGCTATTTTTATTTATTTTTATATGAAAGATCACCTCATGCTTCAATCTGAAATTATTGGGGAGAAAACTTTCCACTTAATTTAGGATGTTATTTTAAAAGATTTCAAATGTCTATCAGTTATTTATTTTCATCAAAGAACATTAGGATAGTAGTTATAATATTTATAATTATGATAATAATAAAAACATACCACCAACCTGCTTTATCTTTTTTAGAGTCCATTCAGGAGATTAACTCATTTTAAGTCCTCCATTGCTGTTGGGTGTGGGACGTTGATGTTGTACTTTACTCACTTTAGACCTGAAGAAACTGTAGCTCAGAAAAATTAATTAACTTTCTCCAGCTAATGAGTTTAATAAGGGAATAAATTATATTGAGAAACTAGGTCTTCTCAGATCTAGTCAAGCAAACAATTTGTTAGAGAACATTTACAGGATCCATACATATGCCACATAAACTAATAAATTACATATTCATTAACAAAATAAATTTAGGCTATTTAATTGTATCTACAAAAGAAAGGTAGTGCCTGTTTGGGGGAGAAATATCTCTCATGAGTCCATTTCCATGCTGTGTCATGTCATGGGCGCTATATAACTTCTGGAGCAAGACTGAATTGGGAACATGAGTTAGTATGATTCTGAGCCCTTATCTGGATCCTTTGCTCATATGTTGTGTAGGCCAATAAATGTCATTTATTTTTTTTTAAGATTTTATTCATTTATCTGTCAGAGAGAGAGGGAGAGAGAGATAGCACAAGCAGGGGAAGCTGTAGACAGAGGGAGAAGCAGATTCCCCCCTGAACAGGGAGCCCGATGTGGGGCTCGATGCCAGGACCCTGGGATCATGACCTGAGCCAAAGGCAGATGCTTAACTGACGAAACCAACCAGGAGTCCCATCCTACAATACATGACATTCATTTTAATGAAGTTTTAATTTCTTGTGTTTTCTACGTTCAAATTGCTCTTTCCCTCGGTATCATTAAGAGAGAAAAAAACAACATATTTTTAAAATCATGAAACATTTTCGGTGCGCCTGGGAGGCTCAGTTGGTTAAGTGTCTGATTCCTGGTTTCTGCTCAGGTTATGATCTCAGAGTCATGGGACTGAGCCCCATATTGGACTCCACACTCAGTGGGGAGTCTGGCTGAGATTCTCTCTCTCCCTTTCCCTCTGCCCTTCCCCATCGTTTGTGTACTCTCTCTCTCTAAAATAAATAAATAAAATCTTTAATTATAAAAATAAAATTATGAAACATTTTTGAGTAAACCTACCAACATGACTTCTGATACTTCCTCATACAAAAGGCTTATTCGTCAATTATTTCTTTTTTTCTTTTTTTTTTTTAAAGATTTTTTATTTATTTATTCGACAGAGATAGAGACAGCCAGCGAGAGAGGGAACACAAGCAGGGGGAGTGGGAGAGGAAGAAGCAGGCTCATAGCGGAGGAGCCTGATGTGGGGCTCGATCCCATAACGCCGGGATCATGCCCTGAGCCGAAGGCAGACGCTTAACCGCTGTGCCACCCAGGCGCCCCTATTCGTCATTATTTCAATCAACCAATCAACAAATACACATTTGTTATATGCAATGTGTCAGCCAATTCCTAGAGATTCTAGAGAATAAGACTGCTAAGGTCCTTGCCCTTATGAAACCTATATTCCTTTTAGGGATGCAAAGAACTAATGATATAATTACAATACAATCTATTAGGAACTGTGCTGGGTGAAATGAGAACATACACACTGAGCCTAGACTGGCTGGAAGGAAGAGGGGGTAAGAGTAGCCGGTAAGGGGGGCTTTGGGAGCAGGGAATTTTCCAAGCAGCAGGGGTAAAGCCCTGAAGAACAGAGAACCAATGCATGTTTAAAAATCCTAACTAACTGAAGAGCAGGCCCCACAGTGCAGTGGTGGAGAATCAGAGCTTTGGATTTAGACTTTCTTGAGTTCAAATCAGAACTTCATTTTCTAACCGATACGACATTATGTGACTAGGGAAAGGTTACTTCACTTTTCAAATGCTCAGGTTTCACAAAGAAAAGGAAACTAGTCCTACCTTGAACATCTTTAGGGAGGATTAAAGGTAATTTGTTCTAGAAAACATCAAGAAAGCATCCAGTACCTAACATGCTCTTGATGAGTGTTTTTAAGTTCTCTGTGGCTGGGCTGTAGAGAGCTGGGGGAAGGCCCTGATGGGGTGGTTGGAGGACTGGGCCTGTGATGGCTTCCTAGGCCATGTTTGGAATTTGAACTTTGTCCTAAGAGCAGTGGAGAGAATCTGAAGGTTACAGCACGGATTTGCATTTTGGAAAAATTTAGTATTTGGATGCAGTCATGAAGTACTATAAAAATGAAAAATATTTTATTTTGTAAGTTATTATGAAGATAAGACTGAATGAAAACAAATATGTGAAAAAGGCAATAACAAAAATTCTCAGAAATTTACACTTTACATATTTTTTTTTTCTTATACATACAAAAGTCCTGGTAGTCAAACAGGATCCTTAGGAACCCACATATATACAGAGAGAATGTCTTTGGACAACCAATCCATTACATAACTTGTTCATGATTTTTTTAAAAAAATGTATGGGCATACCAGTTGTTGACATATCCACATGTGCAGAAAAATAAAAATCACATGCCTAGGAAATGGTCAAAAATTCTGCTTACAATCAAATTCAGTATTGAAACATTTGTGATTTTTATGTAAATTGTTGTCTGTTATTTATTATATTCTGTGATTGCATTCAATAAATGTTTATTGAACCAATGTTTATGTACAACTCATTTTGTTTTTATACTAGAATCATTTTATTATGTACATTTTACTTTTATACTTTTATACATTAATTATTAAATCTTACTAATTCTGTTCATTTATTGTCTTACCACATAATATAAAATTGCATGTTTTCTGTTAGACTATTTGTTCATTTTTATTTCATTGTGTAGGATATGCCCTCCAATAAATGTTGTTGACATTGCATTTCTTCTGTGCCCACATCATATTTCACTTGATTAAAATTAGTATATCCCCCCTTACAACCTATAACTGCCAATAATTTTCAAAAGTATGGTCAGAGGACCAATTATGTAGGAAAAAAATCTAAGGAGGAGGGAGTTCTTACTACAAAGGCAGATTCCTGAGCTCTACTCCAGATTTACTGAATCAAAATGTTCTGGGTTTGGGTTTCTGGAAATTGCATTAAAAATTTTTTGTTTAAGTGATTGTGATGTGAATTCAAGTTAGAAATCTACTTCAGAATGCGTATGCACCTCTTTTCGGTTGAAGTGAATGAGAAGTGGACCATTTCAGTGCCGCCATTTCTATAAGTATTACTTGACCCATAAAACAATATCCATGATAGAATATCTTGATTTCTCCTAAGTTAATCAGAAAAAGAATCTCACGAAGCACTGATGGATAAGCAGGTGCTATTGTCTGACTGTGTTTTCCAAAAATTCATATGTTGAAATCCTAATGCCTGATATGATGGTATTAGGAATTGGGGCCTTTGGGAGGTGATTAGGTCATGATCTTAAGCTTCTTTGATTGTAGTACAATGCTGAAGGCAAGGAAAATCCTAGCAGAGCATTGTTCCATGCATGGCCCTGGCACACAGCACCACATCTGGAGATGAGCTCCCAATGGCATGGAGTCTGGAAACATGGGGCCAATGACCTGCCAGAAAAAGATTCTTATGGAATCATGAAAGCTGGTTTATGTACTTGAAAGGCTCATTTTGTAGAAGAAGGATCACTGAGTACTTTTGTTTTTTCCCTGTTTGTTTCTGGAGAGCACAATTAGAATCAAATGAGTTTAATTCAACAAGCCCTAATTGATTCTCTCTTTTATTGCAGGCATTGGGCTTGGAGTTTAGGGCTAAATGGACAAGCACTCACAGATTTCAGTTTAGTTGAGAAACAAACATGAAACTCCTTGTCAACTTCTTTTAAAGGTCCTGAGATGAATTTTCAAATTGCTTTCCCAAAGTTCTGCATCAAATTTCTCTCCCACCAGAACTATATGACAGAGCTCTTTCAACACAGCCTTATAAGAACATTGTGCATTAATTTTTCCCCTAGTTTTCCATGGAAATGGTGTATCATTGTTTTTTTTAATTTCCGTTGTTGTTACTAGTATGATGAAATATTTTCCAATATTTTAAAATAATTATCTATTATGTGAATTGGTTGATTTTAATTATGTAAGGATGATTTCAGTTGTTTTGTTTTGCGTGCTTTAAATAGATAACCAGTTCCCCCAGTGATGCTTGTTGAAAATCCTTCCTTAAAAAAAAAAAAGAAAGAAAAACAAAATCCTTCCTTTCTTCAGTGATTTCCAATACTGCTCTTATTCTGAATAAAATTCTCATATGTAACAAAGTTAGTTTCTGAATTATCTATTTGGTTTCATTTCTTTAAGCTAATTGAGTTATGTGGATTTTACTATTTAGTTGAATAATTCTCTATTAGTTTTTTTTATGTTCCCTTGTTGTTTCTTCTAGATAATTAAGAAAGAGCTTATTAATATATTTTTGTTTTAATTATATTAAGATTATAAACTGTTAGAAAAAAACACCTATATTTACAATAGTATTTATATCCAATTATATGGCCAGTATTATATCCAATTTTATGGCTACTTTTAAAGTAGCCTTTTATTAATTAATCCCAGGTATTTTTTCCTTTTTGTAAATGGGTCACATCTAAATATTATTTTGCAATTTTTGTTTATTGTTATGAGTAAATCTGTTTGGCACTGTATTTTTAAGAAGCTGTGGGAAGTGACGTGGAGCACAATGCTATCCCTACATTCTACCAGCAAGAACTAGATATTTGGGGCCGGCCTAAATGCAAGGAAGTCTGGGAAATGTAGTTCTTGGCTGAGCAGCTGTTCTAAGAACTCTCCACTTCTGAAAGGGAGCAAAAGCTTGTGAAGGTCAGCTAGATATCTCTCCTACATGAATATTGTTCTTTGTATTTGCATATTTATAAGTATCTAGATAGTTTACTGAATTACTTTATTATATCTAATAATTTTCAATGAATTGTCACAAGTTTTATTATACACATTTATTGCATACAATTACATTATCATCAAAATATATAATTTAGTCTTTTTTCCCCTCAATAGTTTTATGTTTTATTTGTCTGATCTGTTAGAACTTTTATAAAAGTGGAGGGGCACCTGAGTGGCTCAGTCGTTAAGCGTCTGCCTTCAGCTCAGGGCGTGATCCCGGCGTGCCAGGATCGAGCCCCACATCAGGCTCCTCTGCTGGGGGCCTGCTTCTTCCTCTCCCACTCCCCCTGCTTGTGTTCCTTCTCTCGCTGGCTGTCTCTATCTCTCTGTCAAGTAAATAAAATCTTTTTTTAAAAAAAGAACTCTTATAAAAGTGAAATACTAAAAATAATAATAATTATATTTTTGGATTTAACTGAAAATGTCTCTAGTAGTTAGCAGTTGATTTGATTAGAGATATATATTCTTTATCAAACTGAGTCACACTTATATTTTCTAATACATCTCTTTATGTACATGTACGTGTATCATGAATTTAAACAGTAGAAAAATAGAATTTGAAATGTGTTTTAAAGGTTATTGGTATACTTTTTAAAATGTTTATAAATTAACTTGATTAAATTTACTAATAGATTTTCTAATATCAACTCACTCATTTTTGATATGAATATTGTTTTATTATTGATATCTAATATTGCCTTCTAAATATTTTTGAATCAAAATATCTTGTATTTTGTTTGATCCACTCTCCTCCAAACAACATTCACACATTTCAAATTACTGGACTTATTTGTATGTAGTGTTGGGAAACAGCTCTCTGCCAGGAAGATGGGAATACACTGCTAATATAATAATCAATCACACAGTGAAACCAGAATTTAGGTAGTTATTCAAATTGTCACTTTCTTTTATGCATCTGCATACAGGTCTGGATAATTGGTGAATATTTGACTCATTTAGCTTATGACTTGCATGTTTCCTTCAGCAGTTCAATATTTTATATTTGAGAAAAGTCTGAATATTAAGGTACTATTTAGAAAGCTGAAGACAAATTAATTACTAAAATTATATCTTTTACATCATGAGGGTTCTCAACAAGTAAGTATATTTTGCTGTCCATTCAGTTGAATAAATGTACTAACTTCAAATCTAAACAATTGTTAATTTTAGTGTAAGCCACATGGTTAGTATAATTGATGCTGCTATGGACTGGATTGTGTCCCCTCAAAAATTCACATCTTAAAGCCAACGTGACCATATTTGTAGATGTAGCCTAGAAGGAGGTAATTAAGGGTAAATGAAGTCATAAAAATGGGGCCTTGATGGGATAGTATTGGTATTCTTTTTTTTCTTTTTAAGATTTTATGTATTTACTTGAAGGAGAAAAAACACAAACAGGGGGAGGGACAGAGAGAGAAGCAGACTCCTTGCTCAACAGGGAGCCAGATGCAGGGCTCAATCCCAAGAATCCAGAATCATGACCTGAGCCAAAGGCAGATGCTTAACCGACTGAGCCAAGCAGGCACCCCAGGATTGGTATTCTTATAAGAAGCAACACCAGAGTACTCGCTCTCTCTGTGCATGAAAAAGGGAGGGGCCAAGTAAGCACAAAATGAGAACCCAAGGGCAAAGTCCTCGCCAGCCAACAACTCTGCTGCCATTTTGATGTAGAACTTCTAGGACTGTGAAAAAATAAATTCCTGTTGTTTAAGCCACCCAGTCTATGGTACTTTATTATGGTAGTCTGAGCAGACTAATACAGGTACTATCAAAGAATTAAATACTGTATTTTCTCTAAACAGAAAAATTACAAACAGAATCATCTCAAGGTTTTTTGTTCAGTGGAACATTATTTGTCCAACCTCTGTAAACCAATACATTTTCTTGGCAAAGAGGAGGCATTGCCTTTCCAAATGACATATTTTCTTGTAAGCTACAGTATTATTTTAAAAAGAGAGAAAATATGTACAAATATTTTCAGTTTCCTGTTATGCTATGTTTCTGTAATGTGTAACAGCATGTTACATCCTTCTGTTTATATAATCATATACATTTATTGGTAATGACGATACTTTGGAAATGTTGACATGCATTGATGAGGACACATGTTCCAGAGATGAGGAAAGTTCAGAATGAAATTACTTAAATTAGCATTAAACTTAGTACATGATAACATTTCCAAAGGGATTAATAAAATAAAGAAGTTAATGTGTTGACTGATAAGAAGGAAAGTTAAATTGAGTAATTGGACCATTCATGACAAAATATTCACTAGGAATGATTTAGGCAAGAGTTTATACCTGGTTGATAATAGTTATGATTGCATTTTTTAAAGATTTTATTTATTTATTTGAGAGAGATGAGTTGGGAGAGGGGCAAAAGGAGAGGAGTGAGAGGATCCAAGCTGAGTGCAGAGCCCCAAGGAGACCTCAATCTAACAATCCTGAAATCATGACCTAAGCCAAAATCAAGAGTTGTATGCTCAACTGACTGAGCCGCCCATGCACCCCACTGATTGTATCTTTTGAAAGAGAGAAGAAAGGTGTGCATATTTACTTTACTATATGGCTCTTTAGAATTGGGTGTTCTTATTTTTAACCCTCGAGTTTACAAGCAGTATGAGTCAATAACATAAATAAAGTTTGTATTTTACATTATGTAGATTTTACTTGGCATCAAATTTCAGATGTGCACACCTTGCATGCAGATCTTAGCTTTCCCACTAAAAGGAGCAGGAGATCCTTAGAAAAATGACTGATTTCAAGGCTGGGAAAATACTAGATGATCTTGAATATCTTGTTGGGCCAGGAATGTTGGAAATACATCAAACGAAAAGAAAAATAGCCGTTTGAAAGCTTATGTCAGAAGAGACCATTGACCCAAAAGGGGACAATTTGACAATCAAAATAAAAAATAATAGTGAAGAATTATAAGCCATTGAATAAAAATTGGAAACCTCGAGCTACAATAGGTATAAATAAGTTGAATGTTTGTGGAACAACAGGACATTTATTTTCTATAGATACTAATTACGAAGGGAGAAGAATATAGAGGAGAGGCTTGGTAGTATCACCTTAATCGAGTGATAAAAATAACAGGACCCGGGGCGACTGGGTGGCTCAGTCGTTAAGCACCTGCCTTCGGTTCAGGTCATGATCCCAGCATTCTGGGATCAAGCCCCACATCGGGCTCCCTGCTCAGTGGGAAGCCTGCTTCTCCCTCTTCCACTCCCCTGCTTGTGTTCCCTCTCTCGCTGCCTCTCTCCCTGTCAAATAAATAAATAAATTAAATTAAATAAAAAAATAACAGGACATTAGTAATGGTACACACCAGAACTGTGCACAATCTTATAGAATAAAATGAGAATACCATCACTTAGGTGTCACACCTACTGTAAATGTATAACCTGAATCTCATCAAAAGAAAATAACAGACAAACCTCCATTGAAAGGAATTTTACAAAAATGAATGCTTGTAATTTCCAAAATGGAAGTTTCCTTCTGTTTCAGTCTTTGTTTGGCATAGTTCCAAATATATCAATATGCATCACTGCCTTGGGCAGTCAAGTAGAATGCACTTGCGGAAAGTGTATTTGATGAGCTATCTGCCCCAAACATGCCTCCTGTCAACGTTCTTCCTAAAGGCTTTAGTGGAGCTACCCAGGGTGGAACAGACTGAGTTAAATCTGTGATTTTTTGAAAGATAGGGTTTCTAAAGTTGCTCTCAGGGATAAATCCTTGATGTTGGCTAAGCAAGTAGAAAATCTGGCTACAGTGCAAGGATTCAGAAAGTCCGGTTTTCTTATCAAAAATGCTATCCAAATTTTCCTCCCATCTCAATTTGCTAAAAGCTTCTGGCAACATAGGCATTAAGTCCTCTTTTATTTCCTATAATGGAAAGTTCTAGATGCCTTCGGCTATTTGGTTTCTGTGCCTCAGGGCGTTGGCTGTAAAATGAAAGTGATATTGATAGTACTTACTTCACAGAGCTCTTTGTGGACCATGAGAATTAGGTACGTGAATGAGAAGAGCTTTGGTAAGAAGTGGCACACTCAGATAAATAAGATTAGTTGATGGAAGGCCCTGAAAGTATTTCCACTTAGTCGTTCCTGTTGAGGACATCCGAATCTTGATTTTAAGAGTCGGTCAGTATCCAATATCTGAATGGGATCTGTCTATAAAACTGGAAGAAAACAGTGGAAGAATTTGTGGCTTTTTTGGGATATGATTGCGCATGCTCCACAGAATGAGCACCCCCTTTACTTTAATGAATTCAAAATAATAAATGTATAATTGTATAGAATCAGGTAAAATGCTATGCAATGGGATTTTGAGCTTGTTTGCATTTCTTCCTTCTTGTTTTGGGTGAAGCCACTAAACAAGGAATAACTGAGAATGCTTGCTCTCTGTTCTGGTTCAGCCTGGATCATTCTGTTGCTTCTCCCTGTCTACCATGGCTTAATTTGATTTTCAAGCAACAACGTCTGTATTAATTATGTTGCAAAGGGGAGATTCATTCTGCCCCTACCCTGACGCTAGTTTCTGTTAGCCTGAGAAAGCACTGGATCCTTTCTTTGCTTGGGTTGTCCTACAATTCTATATTTTTTGTGGATCCGCAGGATCTGTGATCCCACAAGTCCCTGTACCATTCTGCACAGGCTTCGGCTATAATCTGGTCATAGGAAGAGTATCTTTTTCATGAAGGGCCAGGCTAAAAAAAATTTTCACCCTGGTGGAGGCATGCTACTACCATCACACTGCTCGTTGTCATGCCTTGAAGACATTTACTAGGTTACCACAGTGCAGAATTTAACTGTTGCTTTTTTATAATCCATATTGTGAGGGCACAGTTTCACATATATTGATTGTGATTATTAAGTGCCTTTAATATTATGGAGAATTTCATGAGTCAGGATAAGTAGGGTAGGGCAGTATTTCTCTCCAGAAAACATTTAAGGCAGTGAGAACATCCAAGTCACTATTACGGTTAGATAAGCTAGCGTTACTCAAGCTGTCTCTTGGCATGGAGCGAATCATGTTTTTAAGTGTTTGAGTCAGAAAGACTATCCCCTATGAAGAGAGTGTGTTAAGATTAAGAAATGATACTCTAACTCTCCGTAGTGCTTCACTGAATTTTTCGTTCATCATTTAGCTTCTTCACGATGTTGCAGTCATTATGCAGTGATCACTGGCTAAACGAGTAAGTTTTATGCCACTCTCTCCCATCCCCTTCACCCCCATAAGGAAACATCATCTTATACGAATGCAAGTGTGAATAAATTGATTTGAAAAGCAGAAGTTCTTTGTAGAATTTATAATCATCATTACATATCGAGTAGCATACACTCATTTTTCAAAATGAAGTTCTAAAGTAGGTTTGTTTGTTTGTTTCATTTAAGTAAGCTCCAGGCCCAGTGTGGAGCCCAATACAGGCCTTGAACTCATGACACTGTGATCAAGACCTGAGCTGAGATCAACAGTCTGACCCTTCACCAACCAAGCCACCCTGGTATCCCTAAGATAAGATTATTTTAAAATTATTTTTAAAATAAGATTTATGGGGCACCTGGATGGCTCAGTCAGTTAAGCAGGTGCCTTTGGCTCAGATCATGATCCCGGGATGAGCCCTGCATCAGGCTCCCTGCTCAGCGGGGAGTCTGCCTCTCCCTCTGCCCCTCCCCCTGTTCTTGTGCTTTCTCTCACTCTCAAATAAATAAATAAAATCTTTTAAAAAATAAAATAAGATTCATTTCAGCTTGAATGAAATCCACTGGGATGATTATAATATCTGAAAAACTTAAACATTGAAAGTAATGAGCAAGTAATGAGAAGACTTTGTTCCAAGGTTTATATAAGGGGTATTGACAATTCATAAATGAGAAGATTATTCTAAATAGGGTGATCGAAAATTTTCTGTCAAGATTGCATTTGATATGTCATAATAGAAACTTGATAAGCAGGGGCTGAACTAGAAAGCAGTTTATTTTTTCACAAATAGCAAAAGGGTGGTGGGCATCCAGGGTGAACATGGTAACTGTCTGACATTTTCAGATATCTCTATTCCTTCCAGTCTTCCTGTCACCCTAAACATGTGACCTGTAACCTCAAGCTTCTCTACCTCAGCATCTCGTAACAATGTTCTGTCACACTCAAGGACTTCCTCTTAAATCTCATTGGCCCCTTAAATCCCCTTCCTCAAGGACAGAAAATCACACTCAAAGACTTCCCCTTAAATCTCATTGGCCAGAAGCATGACACGTGGCTCTCTTAGTGGCACTGACTTCTATAAAGCTAAGTATTTTAAACTGACCATGTTGTCATCTCACAGAAAAGTGGAATAAAAAAGAAAGTGAAGAATGGATATTAGGCAAGACACTAGCAGTGTTGACCCCAAATAACTAACTAGATCCTCATAAAGATAGCAGTTATCCAGTTCCAGAATCTTTTTTTGAATTCTGATTAGGGATATATGTATCCTTTTTACTCTTTATAAAGTAAATTTTCCATAGATGAGATAGTGACAATGCACGATGATATTTACTTGTTAATCTCAATAGGTTGTTTATAATTCATGTGATTATTCATTTCTGACAAACGACAAACAATGTACATTTAAGGGAAAAAAATACTAAAAAATATGATAGAAAAAAACTTTCCCTTACATTTAAGAACTGATTTTTCAGGTCAACAGGGATCACAATATTCCAGAAAACATGAATAAAATTTGTTTGATATTGAACATATCCTGCCTAGTTATTAAACTTCCAGGATAAAAAGGAAAAAAAAAAAAAACTTCAGACACCCAGGCAAAAACACAAGACATCTTCAAGGAAGAAAAATTTGTTTAACTGTATTGAGAACCGAAAGAAAATGAGCCATTGTCTAAAATGATATGGAGAAAATAAAAGAATAAACAAAAAATGTCACAGGAGCCAAGTTACCATTCAGGCATGAAGCCAAGAAGCAGACGTTCTCTGGCGTGCTAAGAACAGTAGCTACACTCCCTGAGTACCTGCTGTGCGCTGCGCCCTTTCTGCATGCTTTACGGGTACACTACACTAGATTCTCACAATAATCTCATGAAAGGGAGGGGGTGCAATATTTCTCTATTTTACAGTTGAGGAGATCTAGATAAGTTATTTATTTAGTCTGTCCAAGATTTCACATCTCATTAATAATAAAGCTTGGATCTGAACCCAGGTAGTTTGGTTAAAGAAACAGTAAGCTTCCCACTACACCACACTGTAAAGAACCTGAAATAACTTACAGAATAATGAACCAAAGATCTCTTTTGAAGAAGTCAACAGATACACTAAGAAACCTGACAGGTGGTGAAGCTCAGCCAGTGAAAAGATAAATAATTATGGTTACAAAATAGAATATCCCTCAGCACAACTAGAATGCTGGTATGATGGTGTATATACTAACAGAACCAACAAAAATGAAAGCAGACAGGAAGGAGGTGGACATGATGTTAACAGTTACACTTTGCTTATCTCTTTCATCAAGGAGAAAATGGATTCTGCTCCAAATTAAAATATATTATTAAAGTGATGGCCTCCATCTAGTCACATTATTCATATTTTTTTTTTCCTTAAAAGAGTTTCATTGAGGGGCACCTGGGTGGTTCATTCAGTTAAGCATCTGCCTTGGGCTCAGGTGATGATCTCATGGTCCTGGGATTGAGCCCTGCATTGGGCTCCTTGCACAGTGGGGAGTCTGTTTCTCCCTCTCCCTCTGTCCCTTCTCCCTCTCGTGCTCTCTCTCACAAATAAATAAATAAAATCTTAAAAAAAAAAAGGAGTTTCATCGAAGATTCTGGAATAACAAAGTATAGGATCATCAGTGGGAATGGACAACAAAAGGAGAGTGAAGACTATGCTCAATGGGGTGAACATCAACGAAATTATTAGATGCATTGTATTCGTGGATACGTAAATAATCAGGAATTAAAGCAATATTAATGTTAGACTACACGATAGTTAGCCAGTTAGCTAAAATCTTCTAAAAATAAATAGATAAAGACAGCCTTCATTCATCCTTGGGAAAAGGGGACTGCTGGTGGTGTTAGTAGATAAACTGATAAAGACGGAGGCGAGGGATTTACATCAGCATGACCAGCACTCCTCATGACTGGGTTCTCAGCAGCTAGAACACAGAACAAGCCATAGAGGCACAAGGGCTCCACGGGGCCAAGAGGAGCCAGTGGCAGAGGGAAAGCATGTCACCCGGGTCTTTACAGGGTAACTTGCAGGGATGTTCTTAAGTGGGGTTGAGTTCTCCTGGCTGGGAGAGTTGGGCTGGTCCCTGAAGGGGGAGAATCCATTGGTCATAGTTTACTTATATTTTTCTGGTCTCTTTTCAGATTCCTGACCTATGGCTCCCATCCTCACACCACCCCCAAAATCTTAGTTATCTAGTTTCTTGCTTTTCCTCTGCAGCTGAAATCTGCCTCATCTCACCACCTTGACCTCCAAAATCTATGGAACTGATATCATTTCCTGCTTTGGGAGTTTAATGCCACAGATGTGTTTGGTCTTCATTTCAGCAAAGCATCTGATGAGATCTCTTCTGGTATCTCCCCCCCCCCCCCGCCCAGTCTCCAACATTAAAACTTAGTGTGTTTTACAATTCCTTGTGGACATATTTTCCAGTCATACTGGAATGACTTTAATCTTTCTGATAGCAAAGATTAGTTCCATCGATTCCACCAACTCTCCTGATCCCATGGAGGGCTCTGCCTGGATGAAATTCTGCACTGGACTATAATACATGTTTTGTCTAGTTGTCGTAGTTATTCATTTTAAGAATCAAGTTTTGTCATGTAATGAGACTCAAAAGATTTCAAGTTCTGTAGGCATCTTCCTGGTCAAATTTTTAAATTCCTAGGCAAAAATGCAGGAAGATAATTAATTACGCCAGCCTTGTATCTTATTGGAGGAAAGACTTTTAGCCCCTTTCCTTCATGCATGATCTACCTAGGCTCGTAGCCCTCTCTCTAACTTAGTAGCCCTCTCTCCCTGCCCCCGACCTCCCATGCAGGGAAAGAGACCAATCTAATGCAAATTTGGAGACTCTGATTACACACAGTTTTTACTATGTGTGCAATCATTGGGCATAGCTTCAAGGTGAAGTGTCCAGGCTCTAGGATTTCTCATTGTCCTTTTCCTTTTTATATCATGTTGCAGAATTGTTAGACTAAGTCGGGGATTCCCCTTAAATTTTGGTAGTCTTTCTTTGGCTCTCATGCTGTGTATGTGTGAATAAATAGACTCTAGCCATAACTTTCTCTCTCATGCATGTACCCCGGACCCTGATGATTTCAATATTTCTAATGTGGTGGTCTTAGGGTAACGGAGATGCTTAGATGGTTCCTTTCAGATTTAAAGCCTAAGCCATTTATGTTTAATTTTTTAGTCCATTTAAGTTTTATTTTTTTAAAGATTTTATTTATGTATGTGTTTGTGAGAGAGAGGGGATGACCATAAGGAGAGGGACAGGCTGACTCCATGCTGAGCATAGAACTAACGTGGGTTTCAATCCCATGGCCCTGAGATCATGAGCTGAGCCAAAATCAAGAGTCGGACACTTAACTGACTGAGCCACCCCATGAGTTTCCACTTATCTTTTAACCAGGGTTATTAGTTAGAGAATACAGCAACCAATAGCATGATACTCTTGTGCTTGTTCTGTTTTGATCCTTGGCTATCCTATGTAATAACCGTGTGGGAGAGATTGTTGGGAGTTACATAGGATTTAAGTTTTCCTGGCCACCTGTATTGATCAGGTTCTCCAGAGAAAGAGGAGCAATAGGAGATTTATTATCCATCTGCAAGGTGGAGACCCAGGAAAGCTGGCGATGCAATTCATCCTGTGGCAGAAAGGCCTAAGAACCAGGGAGGCTGACTGGTCTGAGGGCAGGAGATAAGAAGAAACACTTCCGCCCAATCACTGAGAAACACACAAAAAATTGGGATTAATTTCTCCTTCCTCTGCCTTTTGTTCTATTCATGCCCATCTACACTGGAGAAGGCAATTTACCTTCTGAGTTCACTGATTCAAAATGTTCATCTGTTGGGGGGCCTTGAGTGGTTCAGTCAGATAAGCATCTGCCTTCAGCTCAGGTCATGATCTCGGGGTCCTGGGATCGAGGCCCCTCCACCCCCCTGGCCTCTGGCTCCCTTCTCAGTGGGGAGTCTGCTTCTGCCGTTCCCTCTCCCTCTCCACCCCAACTCGTGCTGGCTTTTGCTTGCTCTCTCTCTCTCTAATAAATAACTAAACTCTTAAAAAAAATAAGTTTAAAAAAATATTCATCCCTTCTGGAAACATTCTCACAAAACACCCAGAGATAATGTTTAATCTGGGCACTCTGTAGCCAGTTGAGTTGACACATAAAGTAGCTATAATGCCTCCTGACTGCAAAATAGTTGTAATAGCACCAAAATTTCTCCCTGACCTCTGAAATACTTTACACTCTTTAATAAGAAGTGTGATAAACAGTTTATTTATAGGCCTATGTCTGTATTGGCTTTTGCTACCTGAGGACAGGCATTTCATTTTTATATTTCAGAAGCCTAGCATTGTGCTTGTACACATACTATTTATTTAGTGAGTGATGACATAATTCTAAGTATGTCATGTTGAAAATATATTGTTAGATATTTAGAGCATTTTTAAACGTAGCATTTAATTGAGCATGTACCCCTAAAAGGCATTATACTCATTTAGAGATTAGGAAATTGAGGCCCTATGAGGGGCTTGTCCAAGTTGAGTAGCAGAGTTGAGATTCACAGGGGGGTATGTGCTATTCCAGAGCCAGCTCTTGGCATAACGCCACTGCCTCTAAGCTAGCTGAAGTACGAAGTGGGGATATCTAGTTCTCTTCCTTGCCCAGGCAACATTATCCCATGTGAATCAATATCAGTTTTCCTGGCTCTGGGCAGGAACCTGGTTATTCTTGGTGATGAGATATTTTGGTCTGGTGACTGTCCTGAAGGCATACTCAACTGAAAAATATGCTCATGAATAGTAAGTATCTCCCTCATCATGCTGTTTATTTACAAAAAGTTTTGGAGTTAAAATGAGAGAGAGAAAGGGGGCAGGAAATCAAGAAATCTAAAGGATGCAAGGTAGGTAGAGATATTTGTAAGGAAGAAACTGAATTCCATCTTTGTATTAATGTATTTTAAGATATATATTATTTTATGTATAAAAAGTAAATTATACTAACAATGTCATATAACTATATTATACTAAACACATTATATTAAATATATTAAATACATATAATGCATTATAATTATATATAATAAGATATGAATTATAGTACATAATAAAAAAGAAATCTCTGTATCCTCAGTCTGGTCATTTCTGCGTGGAAGGGGTCAAAAGCCAAGCCTCTCTCAGAGTAATTAAGAAATAATTAGTGGAATATCAATACTGGAATACTGATTGGAATTATCAAGGAAGAGAATAAAAGCCAATTATGTCCTGTACTTTCCATTATATAAGATCTTAATCACAACTGGGCTTATCAACTTTAAGATATTCCTTTCTATAGTTAAGATCAACTAATGGGATATAGAGAATTAGTTTTTATTGTTGCAAAAATATTGTTAATTTGACCAAGTCTTCTTAGGTTGATTTGAGTCATTCTAATGAAGCAGAAAAGCAAGACAGTAGCAGAATTTTGTTATTATGTATTTATTGTGTTAATGATCAAGATATGTTTGAATATCTTGTTTCAATCTTATGAAGAGATTGGAGCGATTCATTACATATAAAATAATTAAAAAATAGGAAAAAAAGAAAATAGTAATTTAGTACCATAGGAAATAGAAGATATGAAGAACGTATCAGGAAAAGTTTGTGGAAGGATATAAACATGCTATAATTTCCTAGACAGTTACTGAAATTAGGTCTACAGGTTTAGCTTTCTGAGCTCTCTGGCAGTCAAAGAAGAAAAAAAATAGATTCGTTTTGAATTTTATATTGTCAGGGAAAAGCATTCATTTAGTTGTTGTAAGTATGACAACCCTATCTAAGCCTTATTGTTTGTGCATGTTCTCGGCGATTTCTCAATGAATGCTTATGATGTACAATCTGCAGCCAGTTGTGCTCAGGGGCTCCCCAGGGATTCTTCCCTCTTCAGTGAAGATTTCCCGCAACCAAATGTTCACACCTCTGGGTACCATGGAACACAGCACAAATGGGTCACGGCCATTATGTCCCATTTGGGATCATGTTGACAGAAACCTTTTATCCTGAGATAAGGGAACCAAGGTTGATCTTTGTCTTCCTGTTGTTCCTTTTCTTCTGGAATTCTAGATAATTATGAGCTACAATGTGCCCCATCCAGCTGCACTTACAATGTGATGAAGTCCTGCCTATTGATTGCCATCCTCAGATGTATGACTTTGTGAATTGAGAGTATTTTTGTTCCTTCCAGGGAGCAGTTCATATTTGAAATCTCTTTAGAAAACATAGCAAAGAGAAGCAATGTAGTCCTAAAATATACAACATTTTCTTGCAGAGCAGGAAGAAGACAGGAAAATACGTCCCAAAACAAAACTCAATTTTCCTTGTCATATACCAGAGAAAGATATCTTTTTTACAGTGGGCAATTAGATTATAGGAATTCCAGGGCATCAAGAAAGACAACCCCCCCCCAATCCTTTTAATTCTAAAATATTTCTTCTCCTCAGTACCTGAGGGTTTAATTATTTTCAATTAATTGATATTTCATTGGCCTTCAAATCATTAACACCTTAATGTGGAAATACTGTTCAACCAGAGAATTTGTTCAGAAAATAACTTGGGTATAATGAGAGACAAACATATTAAATATATTTTGATTGCGAAGATGTTGGAAAAAGAAGATTTAGAATCCAGCCTATTGCATAATAGTTGAACCCTTAATTACAGGAAAGCTCAGCCAGGGGTCTGATTAGTCTGTGATTCAATGTCAGATGTATGAATGGTGAAAACTGTTGTGATTACTTCATATCTCTTGTAAGACCAAACTTATAAACACATTTGGGAATTTTGGACCATCCCTGAGCATTTTTCGATGCCTTTATAAGAGAACACTTATTTTTAATTTTTAACTAGAAGTAGAAGTTAAAGAAACAAATGATAGAGTGTATAACCTTACGTTATATATAAGTTAAGTATATTGTTGGCCTTCAGTCGAAAGTCACTTTTCTAAAAATATATATAATATAAATCCTTTCTCCAAAAAACAACAAAAAAACCCTTAAAACAATGTGTTAAGTTATATTAATTTTATTTAGTCTAAAAATGACTTATTTTACTCTCTGTTCAGGAATATCTAATAAGTACAGTGATTACACAGAGTAGATCCTCATTTATGTATTCACAATAAGGATAGGCTTCCATAATTCTTTTCTGTCTCCTTTAATGGTAAACTGTATCATACGAAAAATCTATCCTGTATGGAACATGGCTGATTATTCACACACACACACATACACACACACACACACACACACACACAGCACATTTCACCCAAAGATCTAATCATTTGTAGGGTGCATATATAATACAGAAAATTATGATGTTGTATCTGCATGATAAATGTAAATTAAACAGTTTTTCTACATAAGTCATATAGTTATCTGGCTTTGGTAACTTTGATAACCACTGAATGGGAATAAAACAAGATTTCAAAAGTGGAAATGTGCGCAATTTTGAAAGGAGCTAAGAAACACAATTTCTTTTTCCCTTTAGCAGGCCCACAGCCAAGCCATTGAGAGACAAGCCCATGGGAAACAAATTAGCTCATGTACCTCAAGTACTCCTGGAGCTTTCCCACGTACCTCTTGGCCAGTGCTTGGACAAGGTAATTTACCATATCTCTAAGTGTCGCACTCCCAAGGGCACATTCATCTTGCCTTCCCAGAAGCAGGTTGAGGTCTGGAGTTTCATGTTTATGATCATGAAGTATATTTTGGCTAGCAGAATGAGAGACGCAGTTGTGTTTTCAGTAAACTCATCCATTACCTTGACTTCAGAGCTATTGAATTCATACTACCTGATGAAAATAATCAACTTCAAATGAGAGACGAAACTAAAATATGTTTATACCATTAGAGGTCTACCTGTGACAGGAAATAAAAATCAAATCATCTAGGCATTGCCAAGTAAAATGAGAGTTAGTAAAAAAGAAATACATAATTTTAGAGTCATCATATATGATGAAATATTGGAAGGGATATCTCTTTATTTTGGTTTGTGTTAGTACCAACCAGACTGTCTTTTCAAAATCTGTGAATCTCATTAGTGGAAGGATGAAAGTAGATTTTGAAAGCTCGTATAGGGTTTGAAGAATTTATATATAACTATGAATATTTTGGGGGAAATCATTGATCAATGGCATCTAAAATGTGAACCCCAGAGAGAGAAATGGATAAAATTATTTAAAAGTTTGGTCGTGAAGAAAGTGGGGAAAAATTAATTAGAAATGAAGTATTTACTGATAAAATACCTTTTAAAGGTATAATATACATATTTTAAATCATGTTCCTTCTAAACTTATTAAAACTGAAAATAGAATAAGAGAAATTGCATAAAATATTAATTATAGATCACAAAACTCTTTGTAATATTAGAACTTCTCTTTTTCCTAATTTACTCTCTTTTTAGGGAAATCATGGCTGCCACGCTATACTTAGAAATCTACTCCTTTTTTCTCCTAATCCATTATGTAGTAGAACTAAATATGTCAAAACACATATTTACAGAAATGATTGTATTGTCAGCAAAAGAGTGACCTGCAATATTGTTGTTGTTGTTGTTTTTTCTGACACAAACAACCGCTTCAGGATAAGGGGCATTCACTTCTTGTATCTTATTTCCCCGCCTTTTCTCTCACTTTGAATTATTTTTTCTTGTATTTCTGATGGCATTACATTTTACATTGTAATTATTGGATTGTTCATCATGCATCATTGTTTTGGTCATGGTCATTATGATCTCATATAAGGGAAGTCACAATGAATTTTTGGAGGTGCCCATGGAAGGGTATCAGTGGAGATGAAAAAAATCAGAAGTTAAGGCAAGCTCTAGATTTGTGATTTATGTACATGTTTTGGAGATTCTGGTCCATGGCAAAAAGGGAGAGAGAGGGAGGGAGGGAGGGAGAGGGAGGGAGAGAGAGGGAGAGAGAGGGAAGGAGGCAGTGGGTGAAGTTTCAAGCATGAATTAGAAAACAAAAAAATTTTAAATTTAAAGTAAAAATATGTTCAGATAATTTTTGAGCAAAATCTAATAATTTAGTAAATTGAACTGAAACATTTGCATTAAAAAATCTACAATGATATGCTAAATATCTGATTTCTTCCAAGTCAAGCAAATCATATAGGACATGAGAGCCAACAAATAAGGAATGACATGCAAGTCTATTTTTAGAGTAGTGTATTACCGCTGAGTTTGTACCTTGCCAATGCAGGGTTCTATTACATCTCATTCTAGTTGAAGACATCTGCAACCATGTCATCTAAGAAGACAATATTGCAATATTGTCTCAAAGGATTAGTATAATTGTATTAGTTGTTATTAAGTCACATTTTTGGCTTTTCTCACATTTTATTTTTTCTTTTGAGAAAATTTCTTTCAATATAAATCATACTAAGTTATTCTTTGGATGGCAATGACAAGAAACTTGAATTGTGTGGAGTGTGGCACAGTGTCATGTAGCACCTCATCCCTAAAGCGACAATCCTGGTTCAGGTCTTCAGTCTCTCCTGCTTTGTCCATTATAGTCACTGGGCTCTTTTCTATCCATGCATCCTCCCCTCCCCTCCACTGGCTGCCATATTGATTTTTCAAAATGTAAATTTAATTCTGTCACTCTCCTTGAGAAAGTTTTTAAGTGATAGTTTATAACCACAAGACAATAGGACAACTTAGATTGGTATGCAGGGCCCTTCAGGGCTCAGCTTCATCTGCCTCCATTCTCTTGATCCTTTCCACATTGGCTCTGCCCCAAACACATCATGTCATGATGCTTCCTTACCTGGGGCAGCTCTTTATCTTTGCTGTTCTGTTATCTCCTACTCTCCCTTCAAGTTCAAATGTTAACTTTTCCAATTCACTGAGAAATACCATTAAGCACTCCCTTTTCTCTCCCTGGCAGCTCATATGTAACCCAATGAGAAGACCAGTTATTATTGTTTTGAATGTCTTGCTAATACAGCACTTTCATATAGAGGCCCTTTAACAATTGCTTGCTGAAGAAAAGAATGGGTGACAAAATAAATAGGCGCTCTACAAACATCAAGGGCATAGGATGTTTGATTGCTGTCTTCCACCAGGCTACTGAAAACCTTTGAGATCACACACATAATATAATGGATATCCTCCTATGGCCAGAAATTCTATGACTAGATCTTGTCCTACAGTGGAAAGGCCTCTGAAGAACAGGTTAATCCCCCATTTGTGGATTATCCACAGATGGTGCACTCTAGTTGAAAACATTTGAAAACTTAATGTAACCTCATTATTAGATACATGATGGAAATAAAGACCAGAGAGGTGAAGACAATTTCCTAGAATAATAGCTGAAATGAGAGGTGAGATAAGACTCAATCAAACTGTCCAGATACCCCGTTGGACAATCCTTATAATAATATAGCAAGCTCTTTAGTGTGCAAACCAACCAACCAACCAACCAACCGAAACAAACAAACAAACCAAGAAACCAAAAAAAACCCCAAAACCCCAAATCCACCAATAGTTCTTATATTATTTTTATTCACTTTATTTATCGATTTATTTATTGTTATTAAATACCTACTATCACTCTGCTCGAGACATCATGATAGGTGTTATGGGTACAGAGGCAGATTGCCTGTGGATTCTGTTCTTCAGGTATCCATGCTTCAGCACTTACCTGTCTCCTTTTTCTCCCCTTACCATTTCTCTTTCCTTTTGACCTAAGGAGGCTCTGTCAGAGGGGCTTTTAGCTAAATTCTCTAAGTGAATTAAGTAATGGGGGAAAACAAACACGGGACTGGGCATTGTAGTTCAGACTCTACCTCTAAGCTTTGAGGCCCTAATAGTCACTTCACCTTTCTGAGCGTCGGTTCATCAATCTGAGTAGTCACAGTGATCTCTACTCTGCCTCTGCATAAGCCATTTTGAGAAGCAAAGGATGGATATGCTGCATTTCGAAACCATTGGCTTTAGAGCCAGGATAGTTGGTTTGAATTGCTGTTCGATTACTTATTAGGTGTGGGACTGTGTCTTCTCATGTTCAAAATGGGGGTTATATCATCCACCTTAACTTGTTCGGATTAGCAATATTGGAAGTAGAGGTAAAGGTGTGACATTTAAGACATTATCGATTAATATAAGTCTTATTTTCAGATATGTTTGGGGGTACTTCATGCATCTGAAAGTTCTGTACACACTGAAGAAATTATTTCCCCCAGACACATGCTAACTAAGGCATGCTATTTATGAGATGATTGGTACACCAGTGGTGTTAGGATTTTTCCCATAATTCCACACCTTTGCTACAAAGATCAGCAAGGATGCTGGTTACACGGCAATGGCCAGGAGCCTGAGGCTATGTGAAATGAGGGCTACTCTGGAGTAAATTGTCATGTTCAAAAAATAAAGAATGAGTCAGACCATGCCTAATTCCACAGGAAAGAGATTAGTTGCAGCAGAAAACATGTGGAGTTAATTTGGTTAGAAAGGAAATATTAACATCTTGAATTCCACAAAGACTCCTACCCTTGGAGTTCGTTGGACGGTTTACAGAGCTCCGTTATAGATCTTCATAAACGTAGTGGGTACATAATAAAAGGGCAAATCAAGGATTTCTATTGTTACAGTGAACATTTGCGTTTTATATACATTCAAAACCTTATCCCACATATGTAGCCTTTACTGATACAGAGCTTAGGGATTTTTGAGGGAATTGAAACAAGAAGTGATTTTACATAATGTTCTTTCGAGCTCCATTTTGGCTAAATTTTGAAATCTGATTTTAGAATAATGTATACTTGGAATGAGTCAGAATAGTATGTTTCTACAACATGGCAGTCAGCTGTAGCTGGAATAAATGGATCCTTCACTAATTTAAGGTCCCCACTGACCACTAATTTTTTGTCATTCAGAATTTGAAATTTGCTTTTTGTAATAGTTCCTGAAATTACTATGAATTTTCATAGTTATGGAGATGCTTGTCCTCATCATTTGTATTTTCTTTCGTGTTTGACACGGGAAAAATAGAATTTGTCTCTATCTAATTCTATCTGTAGACTCCTCCCTTCAGCCTGTTTTACTCCGTGTTTTGCTTTTTGCTTCAGGATGTTTCTTTCTTTCAAATCTTAGACAGAAGTTGTCCATCCTTAGGTACATCATTAGCATAATTTTTAAAAAGAAACCTCTGCAGGTGATTGCAAAAGGATCCTTGAGGACACAATACTGGAAGAGATACATAAAATAGGACCTTCGAGATAACCAAATGAGGACCATTATGCTATAATTTAGTTCACCTCTAAAACTAGTTACATTAAAAAATTATCTAATTTATCTTACATTTCCCAAATAGTTTTCTACATTATTTGAAGACCTCAGCTTGTAGATCCAGGGTATTTAGATCTTTTGCTGTTTTTTTTTTTTTAATACATTCTTTAGGAATACATTTTTCAGTTGCAAAATGCTTCCTTACAAACATTTTGAAATTAATTTGTTATAATGAAAAAGTATCTTTTTAGAGCGTTAAAAGTATAGACCAATATTTTTTTCTTAAGTTTCTGAAGTTTAAAATCTAAAAATCTTAGAAAAGTGTATTTCGATTGCACTATGCAATGGTATATATGCATATATATATATATGTATATATAATATACACCTATGTATTCACACTATATACATACACACAGGTATATAAATAATTTGGAAAACCTCACAAGTCAAAATAAATAGTTTTACATTTATATTTATGTCAATCACAATAACTTTGCTTTACTCTGAATTCTCAAATTAAACCTTAAAAATTGTTACTTTTTATTAGTGCTTATGAATCAGGCAATACACCTGTCCTTCCTATATACTAAGTCATTCATTCTTCATAAAAATCCTAAGTCCTGTGAATTATCCCCATTAAACTGAGGCTCAGGGACAAAGTAATTCAAGGTTCAACAGCTTCTGAAAGGCAGAGCAAGGATTACATTAACTCCTTGACCTTAATCATGACACAGTTTTTTTGTTGTTTTGTTTTTACACAAACTGTCTTATCTTAATCAAAAGGATGCAATAGAAAACACTTTTAGGAACTCAAAAGCACGAGCAATAAGTCTACACGGTTTATATCAATAATACATAATGAACAGTAAATATAACTATTCCTCATTTTTAGCAAAGGATATTATTTCATGAAACAGAAAAATTGGATTGAGATTAATACTTTCACAAATGGAATCATTGTTGGTATTTCTCAGATGGCCATTAGGATCTAGGCCAAAAAATCAAACCACATTAGATTAATTGATACAGGAAAATGGTTAAAGCTGCAAGTGAGGCCACCCAGAAATTAACAACAGCAGGAAGCTGTTGTCACCCTCGGACTGGGAGGGCAATAAAAACAGGTGGCGTTACCAGAGTCCAGAAATCATGGCTGCGTCACAGCTGCTGCATTGGTGATGGATGGGCTGTGGTCAGGAGCTGGAGCCTCGGAGGAACCAGCTACAACCAGACACCACAGGAGCACAGAGAAGGGGGAAGAGCCTGGTTTCTCCTTCCTCTACCATTCCCGTCACTGGCTCAGTCTCTCACTGCAATCTCCACCTGGGAGCCAGAGAGCAAGGGCTCGCCCCAAAATGGGGTTTCCTGTAAAATGAAGCAAAAAACAGAAAGAAGGATATGGATCTTGAGAAGACAGTCCAGCTATCCTCCCTCCTTCTCAACCCACCAAAGTGTAACGGGATGGTTTTGGATAAATCATTGAATTACTATGAACTCCTTCCTTATGTAGGAAAAAAAAAATATTACTATTTCTGTCTTGCAGGATGATAGAAGTAAATGAGATGGTGAGTTTGAATTCTTCATCTATATAAGCCCTGATATAAATACAAAATACAAACTTTTGCTATGTTTGTATGCAACAAACATAAAAATTCTTGCTCTATTGATGAATTAGCTGTAGCAATAATTTCCAATGCAATACACACACACATGTGCACACACACACACACACACCCCGAAGTACCTTTCCAAGCCATGTGATTAGGGAAAGCTTTTATTGATGACTTTATAGTAATTGTGGAAAGATATAATTATCTCTGACTAATTTTGGAATTTAAGATTTTATATACATTAGGTTTATTTATATAGTTATACGTTTATATATGTTAAAATAATTAAACAAGGAAGCAATTAGACTGACGTGGTTCTCATGCCTTAGTAGCCCATGTGAGCAAACCAAAACCTAAGGCAGAGTCAATTCACTGGACTCTGAGACAATGAAACTTAGAAAAAAAAATATCACAAGCAGTGAAATCGGTTTTCGCAAATGAGACAAAGGCTTAAGCTACAGCCAATCAAATAATTGCTTTGCTTTGCTTCAGCTTCTTCTGTGTAAAAACCTTGTCTTTGGCTCTCAACAGCAGAATGCTCCTAGCTCCCTTTGGTTTGATGCTGCCTTATTTGAATCAATGTACGCTCAAATAAACTTTCAAAATTTTGATGTGCCTCACTGTCTCTTTTACCACATATAAAAGTATATATTCGGCAAAAGACAAAGTAAAAAAATATATAAAACTACATGTATATATGTATTTTTACTTTGAGACCTAACATGATATGAGGGTTTTATTTGATACAGTATACTAATTCAATATTAATACTTTGGGGAGAAATTGTTTTTTTAAATGACATGTAAATTTTGATATCCCAACTGGATTAAGTCTTTGAGAACATATTAATACTGTAGAAACACTTTCTGGATAATTTGTACTGGCACTCTGTTAAGTAAAAGTCAAAAATGCATAAAAAGTTGTGTTCCTTAAGTTGATAATGTCGCTTTTGTATTTAATGAAAACTTGAAATGCATTTTTACATAGAATCACAAGACCCTCGAGTAATAACAAATTATATCCATAATGAATTATAAATACTATTTGTACTTAAGTTAAAATCGAATGTCATGAAGTACCTTTTCTCTTTTAAACAGCATTAAGAACATTTGAACATACAATAATACTTTTTAAGAAAAGAAACAGCTCACAGTGCCTTCAAAATATCTGATCTAACACCACACCCCAACTCTTGACAGAAGAGCCAAAATGTCAGTTTTGCAGCTCACTCCAGTATAAGCTAAAGTGATACCTTTTCACCAGAAATGTATTGGCAAGAAGAGTTTGGTTGGGGAGAGAATTTACAGAGATGGGTAAGTCAGGGAAGAAAACAAAACCAAACCAAACAAAACAACAACCACAATAAAAAGAAAAAAGAAATTCAAGGATATCATGGTATCAGAGAAATTTATTCCGATCGTTCTGGAGACTGGGAATCTGAGATCAGGGTACTAGCCTGGGTGGATTCTGAGGAGAGCCCTCCTCTGGGTTATAGACCTCTTGAATCCTCAAATGGTAGAAAGAGTGTGAGAGAGCTCTTCGGGGGTCCCCTATATAAGGGCACTAAACCGATTCATGAGGGCTCCCACGCTCACAAACTAGTCACCGCCCAAAGGCCCCATCTCTTAGACCAGCATCCTGGGAGTTAAGATTTCAACACAAGCACTTTGAGGTGATACAATGTTCAGTCTATCGCACCGTCTGTGGTACTTGTTCTAGCAGCCTGATGTGACTAATACTGATTTGGGTGTTGAGAAGTGGGGTGCTGCTGTAACAAATGCCTAAAAATGTTTTCAGTGTTTTTGGAACTTGGTAATGCGCAGATGCTGGAGGTGCATGCTGGGAAAAGCCGGGATTATTGTGAACAGAATGTTGGTAGAAATACGGAATGTTAAACACCATTCTTGTGAAGTTGGGAAAAAATGAAGAATAGGTTGTTAGAGATTTCAGGAAAGCTGATGCTTGTTCTACATCGGCAAGGAACTTGGCTGAATTGTGACCAAGTGTTTTGTAGAAAGTAGAAATTGTAAGCCATAAAATTAGATGGTTAGCAGAGAAGATTTCTAAGCAAGTATTGAAGGTGTGGCTTGGATCTTCCTTATCACTTACAGTAAAATGCAAAAGAAGAGAGATGACTTGTGGAAAAAATTGTTAAGCAAAAAGGGACCAGAACTTGGAAATTTGGAACACTCTCAATCTATAAATATTCAAAAAATGTGAAGGCTTGTTCTGAGAACTCTAAGGGTGTGGCCAAAAACCATTTGATAAAGAGATTATGTGCGTGACTCACGGATTTACTCAGCCATCTCCGCAAGAAGCCAGGAATAGAGATGGGGTTATACCGGTACAAGGACTGCCAGTTGGCTTTAAAGTGGACAGAAAATATGAGACAAGATGAAAGAAAGCCATTGGACTTTTTAGATCCTCCGGATTGGACCAAAGAGTTATTTGACTGCGGATGTGCACTATTCTTCAAAAAAGGGAAGAGTGACCCTAAAGGAATTTGATCATCAGGTCTACCCTCTAGGTTTCAAACTGTGGGACCATTGCTTCAGTATTAACAGGCCACATGGCCTTTTATTGCACCGTTGGGGTGGGAACACCTAGCAAGTCCTTGCAGGTGGAGTTGCCCCAGAGCTTTGAGGGCACGGAGGCCACAAGGCAGAGACCCCAGTATCTAACCCCTGCCCCCATGGTTTCAGAAGGTGACATCACTGCCTCAGTGGCTTGGGAGAGAAGGGTATTTCACCAAAATGGGTTGTTCTTAAGCCTTAGAATCTAATGGAATTTACCTTGTAAGGTTTTGGACTTACTTGGGACCTATCACCTCTTTTTTCTTTCTAGTTTCTCCCTTTTGAAATGGGAATGTCTATCCTTTGCCTGTCCTACCACTGCGTTTTGAAGGCACGGCACTTGTCTACTTCCACAGGTTCACAGCTGAAAACAAATTTTGCCTGAGGAGGAATCCTACCATGAGCCTCATGCATACCTGATTTAGGTGATCTTTCGATAACAATTTGGACTTTAGACTTCAGAACTGATACTGGAATCAATTAATTTGTTGGGAGCTGTTAAGGTGGAATGAATGTATTTTCCATGTGAGAAAGACATGCATTTGGGGGGACAGGAATAAAATGCTATGTCATAGATTGTGTTTCCCCAAATTCATATGTTGAAGCCTTAATTTCCAATATGACTATATTTGGAGATCGGGTTTTCAAAAGATATTTAAGGATAAATGTGGACATAAAGATGGAGACCTAACCCAATAAGATTGTCAGTTTTATAAGAAGAGGAAGAGTCAGAGTTCTTTTCCTGCCATGTGAGGACACAATGAGAAGGCAGCCATCTGTAAGCCAGCAAGAGATATCTTACTAGATCTTGAATCAGCCAGAACTTCAATCTCAGAATTAAAAGCTCCAGAACTTTGAGAAAATAAATTTCTGTTGTTGAAGACACCCAATCTAAGGTACTTGTTATGGGAAACTGAGCTGACTGATACAGCCTCCCATGGTGCCAACCTGCTTTGAAACATGACATGAACAGACAAAAAGTTATATTGTTTTAAGCCAGTAAAAATTGGAATTGTTTGCTAACGCCGTCGAACTGCTCTAATATGGTAACAGAAGAAAATATATGGAAAGAGAATTAACCAGGAAGCTAGAATGAAACAGTCATCTACCATATGAAGCAGGTGATTTACCATGGGATTTAAACATGTAGAGTATTATCTTTACAAAGAAGGTAGTTATTATGTTCTTCCCTCATTGAACTCTATGAGGAAAAAAAATTTTTTTTTAATTTAGAAATTCTTCAATAAGAATGTCCTAATCATGTGAAAACCTGAACCAAATTTAGCAATTATGGGTATAGGAAAATACCAGCTTGTTTTTTTAATAGATGTCAAAACAAAAAATTTAGAATAAATTATGAACAGAAGGATGTATTCTAGCAGGCACTTTTCTGGTTTGAGGCACGAAACAGAAGTAGAAGAGTAACAATCGGCTGAGACTCAGCATACAAATCGTTAAATTTGAGGTCAGTGCCTGATAAAGAAAGTTAGTTTCTATCATGGCCACAGTCTTGAATTGGAAAGTTGGCTTTATATCCCAAATAAAAGAGCATATTTTCAATAGTTTCAAAGACAGGGAATACACATGACATAGTTGAGGAATTACTTATCTGTTCCCATGTTAATATTTTGCTAGAGAAAAACTTGTTCTGTTCATTAGTCCTAATAGGTGAGGCTATGCAAATATGCCCCAAATCAAGAGCAGCAAATATGTTCTTAAATCTTAGTGATTGTACAAATCCAAGTTTGATAGGAAGAACAGTGGCCCCCCAAGGTGTCCATGTCCTAATTCTCAAAACCTGTTGAATATGTTAACATGGCAGAAGGTAATTTTCAGATATGATTAAGTGAAGACTCTCGATATGGAAAGATTATCCAGGACTAATCATGAGAGCCCTTATAAGAGAGAGGCAGGAGGGTCAGAGTCAAGAAAGAGATGTGATGATAGAAGCAGAAGGTAAGGTGAGATGATCATGAGCTAAGAAACATGGGTAGATTCTAGAAGCTGGAAAAAGCAAGGAATGGATTGTCCCCTAAAGTGTTCAGAAAGAATGCAGATGGACCAACATCTTGATTTTAGTTCTGCAAGAACCACTTAGATGTTTGACCTCTGGGGCTGTTAGATAATATTATTTTTTAAGCCACGAGATTTATGGCAATTTGTTACAGCAGCAATAAGACACTAATACAGCAAGTTTATTCTTATCAACATCACAATACAGTTGCAGCTCTGTTTTTCCTTTAGCAGGGATTCAGGGATTCTGAGGCTCTTCGAATCAGTAGCTGAGTCATACGAACAGATTTCCAGTTTGCTGCAAAAAGCAGGAGAGGACTGACAGATTCCTTAGGAGGTTTTTATGAACCAGAATTATCTTATATAAATTTCTTCTGCCTTCTACTGACTGGAATTCAGTCATATGTCCCCAGTCTAACTATGAGAGAGTTTGGAAACATAGCTGGTGCACAAAAGAGGGAACTATTTAGTGAATACGTAGAATTATTTTTTTTTTAGCAGTCATATACTTCCCTTTCTTCTCAAAATCCTTTAATGATTGTCGTATATCTTCTTAAATTTAATGTTAGAAGGGAGGTAGCTGAAGCCAATAAGAATATTTCTCCTTTGGACAAAATTTATTATTTCCTCTCCAGATTTTCATAGGATGCTTTTTATATTTTCCTCATATTTCATTTTTATCAAAGAATTATTTTAAGAAAGTATACTCTATAGATATTTGTATAGAACACAGTAAATACTTCAAATTGAGTTCTATTGATATGCTATACATATATCAATTTGTAGTTTTTAATCTGAAAAATATTTTCTTCAGTTGTTTCAGATTATTGCTTCTTTTTCCTGCTTTTGTTTGTAAGTCTGGATCACTTACATTTCTTAAAACCTATCTTTGTTCCCTTACTTTTGTACAATCTTTAATCATTTGATCTTTGTCATGTTTTTTCTCTGCTTTCTGCAATAATTTCTCAAATTTATCCTCAGAATCATTTAAAAATATTTTTTGCAATGCCAATTGTATTGACTTAAAGAAATATAGATGTTAAAGTTACTATTAAAGTTGAACTTGGAGTACATATTAACAGTCATATTTACCTGATGTCGTAAGTGAACTAACAGAACTAATAAATATTTTGTAGTGTTTGGGTGAGGATAAAATTAGATAGTGTATGTCAGATATTTAAAGATGAGCTTCCCAGCTCAGAATGGCTATTGACTCAAATATTACGCACTTGGGAATATGACAATTGTTGAATTTTTTTCTAGAGATGGGGTACAAAGATAAGTAGGGCGCGATCCCTAGCTTTGGAGTGCATAGATATGTAAGAAGAAATGACAGTTGGAAGAGATACAATTGGAAGGCTATCATATGTGTTTGGTGTTCGAGTTGACACACAATGGTGCATTAGTTTCAGGTGTACAACAAGAAAAGATTTTTAAGCTGCATATATTCATTACGTCAAAAAGTCATGTGTTAGTGTTGAATTTATAGATTATAATGCATCCTGAGTTTTTCAAAACTCCTCAGCTGGAAACTGTACAAAATTAGTCTCTAATAGCAGCTGAAGAGTTTCAATTTGAGTAAAAACTGAACACTTAACTTCTAATTCATCATTATAATTTGAGAACCATTTTTGTGTTCAATCTCCAGTTTTGTTATTTCAACATTTGTGGGTCATTGGATTTCTTAAAACATAAAGCAGGTCTCCTGTTATTTTTACTAATTATGATTTAATACAATTGGCAAACTACAAAGTCTAGTTCAGCATATCTAAAATTAGGTGACCCTCTCCCACTGATTTTAATAAATGTGCCAAATTTTTCTCTGAAGCATATGGATAAATATTGAAGCACAATTTCAAAAAGAGTCATCTAACAATCACCTCTTGGGAAGAATTTTGTCTTTGAAACATCCTGTTTTTTCATATGGTATATATTATAGAACTTGAAAGCAGTATTATAATGACTATTACCTCTTGCAACCAAGGGGAGTATTTATATAATAAGAACATCAGGTTTTAAAGAAAAAAGTCCTGAAGCACTTAAATAAAGCAAATTTTCAATCATCTTTGCAACTTTACCCTACACAGAATTATTTTACAAGACGACTGAAATAAAGTCAAAACAAACATTTTTATAATCATATATGTAATATTTATTCCTCTTTATTTCTGCAGATTAAGCTATTTAGTTATTATGATGTTTATTACCTAAAGATTGATGAGAGAAAATCAAGTTCAATTATTTTAGACCTTTTACTATACATAATAATCCTACAACTAAATTGATAAAATTAATAGCTGTTTGAGTATACTTGATTACATTCAATCAGTGTTTTGCAATTTCCAAAAACTTACATATGCTTATCTCATTTTATCTTTACAACTACTCCACAAGAAAGATAAGAAAGAAGTTAACATTTTGTTTTACTCATGGCCAGGGAATTAAGCAACCTGGCAAAGATCATATACAAGTTAGATTTGAGAATAGGACTACTTTTGTTTATTCTAATAATAAAATAAATCCCATTAGTCTTTGTTAAAAGGATACCTAGAGAACTATGCAAAAATACATAAGGTCATTTTCTAAACAAATGGTAGTTCTGTCACATTTATCTTTAAACAATGTTCTCAATTTATCTCATTATTCTGATTTCATTGTTATTGTCTCATTACGAGACAAGCTCATTTTTCAATGGAGCTCCTCACAACTAATTTTTATGTAAAACCCAAAGAGGTTCAAATTAGTTCAGGCTTAATTAGAATTTTTGCATACCTATATATTTAACATTATAAGATACTACCAAATTATTTTTCCTAAGTGTTTATACTACTTTGTATTCTCATCAGCAATATATGAGAAATCCATTTGTTTCACATTCTTACTCACATATGCTGTTGTCAAATTTTTAAAATTTTAGTCATTTTAATAGATTTTAGTTGTTATCTTATTTACATTTTGATTTGCATTTCTCAGATGAGTAATGATGTTGAACATCTTTTCACGACCTTATTTGCCACTTGTGAATTATTTTTTCTGAATTGACTTTTAAAATTTTTTGTACATTGTTTAAAAACTGTGTTTGTTTCCTTCTCACTGAATTGCTGAATTTTAAGAACTCTATATATTATAGATTCAAATGCTTCGTCAAATATATTTAACAGATACTGAAAATATCGTCTATGGCTTATCTTTTCATTTTGTAACAGCATCTTACAGAGGGCAGAAGGTCTTTAGTTTTGATTAATTCTAATATATTTTTTCTTACTGTCTTCTTTTATGGTTTTGCTTTATATCGCCTCCCTAAGAAATGGTTAGAAGGTTTGACCACAAAGCAAAACCTCTAAATATTATGTAATACTTAAATTGGCAAACATTTGAGCCTGAATTTCTTGGTATAGATTAGAAGAAAAAAATATGTACAGTAGCAACTGTTTAATCTGGCAATAAGTTAATCCTTTCTTTGTTTCTTCCCAAGTAAAACCATTTTCACAAACAATTTACACTGCTATAGAGGTCTTTGTTTATTTATATAGGGAGTGTTTATTTTTCCAGGAAAGTGAACTTTCATCTTTTCTCATATGTGTCATGAAAAACTTGAAGGTTTCTTGAATAATGGAAGCATATTGGTGCTTTTTTAGTCAGATCAGACTCCAACATTGTACTGTACATTGAACATGCAAGCTAATCTTATTATGGGATGTGGCAGTCAACAGACAGCAACATCCAAGTCAGAATAATGCCAGAACTACAACATGGTGTATCACTGTCCACGCGCAAACTGCTGTGATGGCTACTGAGTGGGGTACATGGCAGGAGAAGCTCCCAGATTTCAATTCTTTATTAGAATAGGATGGCAGTCATCCATATTCAACAACAAAAGTGTGTTTTCATGGTATCTATCTTGTCCAAGTCTCCAGAAACTTGGCTACATTTCAGATATGTGTTTTTCTGAAGTGGAACAACTCCAATTCCTTCCTGTTTAGAAGTATTACAATGGATACAACTCTCTCTAGAATAAATAAAAATAACACTTCTTCAGCTGTGCTGACTTCTCCAATAGCACTTTTGGTTTTGATTGTATATTTTTTTCTGTTTCTTTGTTTTTGTAGAATATGGTTGGACCTCCAAATGGATTCAGTATGGCTGACATTTGTAAAACTGAAAAATAATAGTTAATCCCATTTCATAGCCCAAAAGAGAAGCAAGTTTCTTAAGGGAATTTATACTTAGTGGTTTTATTCTCTTCCATGTATCTGAGAAGTAACCCATAGAAAATTAAGGTCCCTCTTCCCTCCAAATAGTGGGTAGAAATTTTATATGTGGACCCATATTGGATGATTAGCATGAAATTTGGTAGGACCTGGTTTTTGTAGGGGTAAGGGAATTCCATAATAATGGAATATTTATTTATTTTAATTTTTTAAAAGATTTTATTTGTTTATTTGGGAGAGAGAGAAAGAGAGAGAACATGAATGGGGGGGAAGGGCAGAGGGAGAGAAAAAAAGCAGACTTCCAACTGAGCAGGGAACCTGATGTGGGGCTCGATCCCAGGACCCTGGGATCATGACCTGAGCCAAAGGCAGATGCTTAACAAACTGAGCCACCCCAGGTGCTCCAATAATGGAATATTTAGAGTGACCATAAATTATCACCTCAAACTGATATTAAAGAATGGTCTCTTTTCCTTAAATAGTTTTCTGTACAATGTTGGATCAACCATGGATTCTTATAGGATGACTTGAAGCAGGGGTTTTATGGAGGTATCTAGTAGTCATTCTGGGTTGGCCACCAACTGACTTGGATTTAAAGAAGGCTAGGTTGCTGGAAGATTCTTTTTATATGAATTTCAGGGCCATATACTAAAAAGTACAAAATTTGTACCCATAATAAAATTGGTTAGCAATACACCCATTCTGATCCTTACATCGCTTTATTTTTCCTTATATTTTGCTACTGCCAAACGCAATCAACATGTAGTATTAGTTGTGGAGCCTGAGCATATCCCCGAACATTCACATTGATGCAGTATGTTCTTCCTTTCCTCTGCAGAATCAAGAACCCATAGGGGAAAAAAGGAGCCTTTAAAATTCTGCCCTACCATTTCATTTTCAGTAATTCGCTTATTCACTCATGGCAGACAAATTATTGCCTCCGTATTCATATTCTTTAGTTCCCCTTGTGATCCTTCTTGGTTTCTTAGGCTTCCTTTTATTTTATTTTATTCTATTTTATTTTTTTATTATGTTATGTTAGTCACCAGACAGTACATCATTAGTTTTTGATGTAGTGTTCCATGATTCATTGTTTGCATATAACACCCAGTGCTCCATGCAATACGTGCCCTCCTTAATACCCATCAGCGGGCTAGCCATCCTCCCACCCCCCTCCCCTCTGAAACCCTCAGTTTGTTTCCCAGAATCCATAGTCTCTCGTGGTTCATTTCCCCTTCTGTTTATCTCCCCCCTTCATTCTTCCCTTCCTTCTCCTACTGATCTCCCTGCTATTTCTTATGTTCCACAAATGAGTGAAACCATATGATAATTGTCTTTCTCTGCTTGACTTATTTCACTTAGCATAATCTCCTCCAGTCCCATCCATGTTGCTGCAAATGTTGGGTAATTGCTCTTTCTGATGGCTGAGTAATATTCCATTGTATATATGGACCACATCTTCTTTATGATGGCATCATAAAGGGCATCTCGGGCATTGTTGAAGGGCATCTCGGCTCCTTCCACAGTTTAGCTATCGTGGACAATGCTGCTATGAATATTGGGGTGCATATGGCCCTTCTCTTCACTACGTCTGTATCTTTGGGGTAAATACTTAGTAGTGCAATTGCTGGGTCATAGGGTAGCTCTATTTTTAACTTTTTGAGGGACCTCCACACTGTTTTCCAAAGTGGCTGTACCAACTTGCATTCCCACCAACAGTGTAAGACGGTTCCCCTTTCTCTACATCCTCTCCAACATTTGTTATTTGTTGCCTTGTCAATTTTTGCCATTCTAACTGGCGTAAGGTGGTATCTCAATGTGGTTTTGATTTGAATTTCCCTGATGGCTAATGATTTTGAACACTTTTTCATGTGTCTGTTACTTAGGCTTTCTTTTAAAATCTTGCTATCTCCTAGGCATAATACAAAACAATTGCCTCATTTATCTAGTAAGTTCCTGTTCCATTTTGCAAAGTATTTGAAATATTTATCATTCTTATAAAATAATTTAATTACAAAATTAATACATGTTCATTTTAAATTCTGAAACAATAAGTGATGCATACAGAAAAAAATTAACTCTATTTTCCATACCCTGAATACAGAAATGTGAACATTCTAAAACACTAGAGTTTATTGCCCTACAGAACATTAAACAAATGTCTCATATAAAAATAAATAACTAAATGAACTATGTCAGTGTACCTTTTCTAATGAACTGTATAAATTCCTCTTTCTCAAATGCTTTTTGAAACAGCATCACAATTTGTTCTTTCATTAATGAAGTAGTTCTTATTAATTAGTTCTTAAATCATTGACATGAGCTTATTTTGCACTTGCATGACAGTGATGTTTTTAACTTTTTAAAATTATGTTTTAACAGTGTCATCAGAATGGCATGCATGTGTGTACCCAAGGTATGTACAAGAATCTCATAACAGAATTATTTGTAATAACCTATGGTTAAGAATAGTCTGTATGCTGTTGTACATGTAGGAGTAGGATCCCTTTGAAATAAGTCATCAAGTCTTCCTGGTGTTCCTTTCACCCCAGTCATTAAACTCCAAAGTATTCACTTCCTTGCCTTCTATGACTGTAGATTATTTTTGTCTGTTTTTGTAAAAAAAAAAGTATATATATATATATTCATTACTGTATATACTCTTCTTTTTCTGACTTGATTTACTTACTATGGTAGATGTGAGATTCACCCGTGTTGTTACATGTAGCAATAGTTGCAGAAAATTTCACAATATATGTTGTATATTCTTTCTTCTTTAAATGGATATTTAAGATATTATTTATAATAACCAGTAGCTGGAAAGTACCCAAAAGACAACTTTTTGTTATTGTTTATATTAATTATAGATCAATTGTATGTCCCCTTGAAGATATTTAGTGCACTACAATTGGACAAGAATTGTAGAATGGCCTAATGGACAAAATTCAAACATGGGTATACACTGGGTCACAGAGGACATATGTTGTCAATTTCTCTTTTCTTTGTACATAATCGTTGCTTACTTGATAAATTTTGGTTAATTAAATTTACTTAAAAAAACAACTATGCTTTTGAATGTTTGAGTGACAATTCTTCCTATTTCTAAAAATCAAACTAGTTCTCTGCTCTTAGATAAAAATTAAAAAAAAAAACAACAAAACGCCTCCTAAGATGCACTCATTTAATTCCATTCCTACATCACAGATAAGAAGTCTTTACAACTTTTTTATTTCTGTGCTCCCAGAACAAGACATTTAGAAAGATTTTACTTCTTTATTCATTTTTCCAACTAGCAGCAGGATTTGATCAAGAGAGTTAAAAAAAAAAAAAATGACCCTGCCCCCAAGTCCCCTTGGATGTGTGTGGGGTTTCTCTCTCTGTGTCAGACTCTGTGACCACTTCAGCCAGGACATTCTCTTTCATCCGTGTTCCATGCCCCTCCCCATGAAGTCCAACATCATCGACAGGATGCGATAGGCCTTTGGTACCAGATTTTATAAGCAGGAAAATATTAGTTACCTTCAGAAAAGCAATGAAAGACAGAGACAACTTCATTTTTATGGCCACTTGGATGAAAACTTACATCTGGATTTCTCAAAGATAATTCAGACTTGATATGCTAAAAGAATACCCATGATCTTGTCTGACCTCACTCAAATCTGGTCCATTTCCGGTGGTCTCTTTCTCAAAAAGTACGCCATCAAATTATGCGAGCTAGAAAAACTGATCTCCTTTTTCTTTCTACTTTATATCCAAATCACTACTATGATCTGCTGAATTAGAACTTCTAAGCCATGCAGTCTTCATGAGTTCTAGATTGTCCTCAAGGGAATGAAAATTAGTTACTTGGTAGAAAGACAAAACATTATTATTTTTTATGTGTAATATTTTAATGTATTTTTAATGTATAAACATTTTTATTTTTATTTTTTATGTGTATATAAATATATATACACAGTATAAAATCAGATATACAATATGCTTGTGGTATTACAATTTCATGGAGGAGGGGCTATTAAAAATGTCTAAAAAAATGGGGTGAGAAATATTGAGAAATATTGTCCTAAATGTAGGTAGAATCTGTCCACTGCTCTCATCTTCGCTGTTACCATGTTCCTGCCTAGAGTCTGGTAACAATATTTCTGTCATGCTCTCTCGTCATCCAATCTGATTATCTTCCAATCTCTTCTGCACCCTGCAACCAGACTAACATTTCCACATCTGATCATTTCCCCCACAGCGTAAAATCTTTCAATGGTCTCCATTGTTCTTAGGCTATAAACCAAATTCTTTCAGGACTTACATGATATATTATGGCTCTGGTTCTGCGTATGTCTACATGTCGTCCCACATTACAGTGACCCTTACCTTCTTCAGTCAAGCCAGTCAGTGCTCTTCTTTAACACCGAAGTTAACACCACAGAAGTGATACGCGCATTTCTCCTTACACTTGGCCTGGTTAGACTCTCCCACCCCATTCACCAGATCTCAGTTTAATAATTCCTTCCTCCAGGGAGCATTCCCTGACTTCTCAAGCTATGCTGTGCCAGATATGTATATTATAAACCTTCTGGGGTCACATTTCTTACCTTCAGAGCACATATGAGTTTGGGTTTATATACTCCTATGTAATCAATATTCCAGTCTTTATTAAACTGTACTTTTTATGGGAGCAAGACTGGTGTCTTTGTCTTCTTCACATCATTTTCCCCAGTGCTTAACACAGTATCAGGCACACAGTAGGCATGTAGTAAATATTTTTTGAATAAATGAACACAGCATGTCACTCTTTATTCTATATCTTTCTAGTGCTACAATAATAACCAAAAGACTTTTCATGTTCCATCAAGTCTTTCTTTTTTTTTTTTTTAAGTCTTTTTTGGGGGGGGATTTTATTTATTTGAGAGAGAGAGCAGGAACAGCATAGAGGGGCAGAGGGAGAGGGAGAAGCAGACTCCCCACTGAGCAGGGAGCCCAAAGTGGGGCTCGATCCCAGGACTCTGGGATCATGACCTAAGCTGAAGGCAGCTCCTTAACAGACTGACCCACTCAGGTGCCACCCATCAAGTCTTTCATGATCTTGGCTCCTGTCTACCTTTTCAACTTCTTATGCCCCTCTGTTTACTAGGCTCAGGTTCACCATGTGCCCTCTTAACATAGGGGCTGTGCTCATGCTCTTTTCTCTGCTTCCAGTTCTCCTTTGAGCATGGGCATAGGAGTAATTTCTCAGCTTTGACCCTGAGATCCAGTGGCCCCTCTCAAAGAAGCATTTCTTTATCACTGTATCTTAAGTTCTGCTTCCTCCCATCATTCTGTTTCTCTATGGCCTGTTCATTTTCACAATTTTGAATTATGTGTGTATTTGCTTTCAGAAAGTGGAGTTGTCTACTAGGGAGCTGACTAATAGGGTCCAAATACCAGATAGGAGACGTGAAATGTGAAATTGGTGCAGGAATGGAATAAAAAAGTCCAACTTCCAAAAAATACTTGGAAGAAGAGTCATCTATGAAGCAGATGAAGAAAGAGAAATCCAAGAAAGGATAAAGCAAGATGCTATGGTCTCGTAGCATCCTCCCAAGAAAGAGTCATTCACAGGCTTGAAGCTGAGAGTTACATCCTGGAATATGCTGGTCACATCAAGGTACCACTAACCTGGGATGCCCGGGTGGGTCAGTCAGTTAATGTCTGCCTTTGGCTTAGGTCATGACCCCAGGGGCCTGGGATCAAGTCCCGTGTGGGACTCCTTGCTCAGTGGGAAGCTTGCTTCTCTCTCTGTGTGTGCTCTCTCTCTCTCTGTCAAATAAATAAATCAAATCTTGGGGAAAAAAAAAAAAAAAGAGGTACCATTAACCTGTAGGTGAATTATACTCCCTGGCTAAATGTCACTACTTCATCTCTCACAATTGCTCTTACCAAGCTTGCCATTTCATTTTTCCATCAAAAATTCTCTGGAAATGGGGATTTTTCAGTGTCAAACACAGTTTGTGCAGATACCAAATCAGAAGTGTGTCTGCATTACTGCCCTGATACCAAAAATGCACGTAAGTATACAGGGAGTTTTCTGTTATTGATATTTTACCCTAGAAATAAATTTTAAAAGGATAAGATATTCTTGTACAAAAGCTTTAATTTCCGTAAGAGCTTATATAAACATTTGTCCATGAATTTAATAATAATAATAATAACAGTGGAATGTGAATTACCTGAATCTAGTGGTATCTTTTTCATGTTTTATATTTACATCCTCCATGAATTCCGTTTCAAAATTAATTCTCAATTAATTTTGAAAATTAATTCTTGGACAAAATGTTTATCATGATAAAACAAGTGAAAAGTAAATAAAATTTTCTGCAACCCCAATGGAGCTAGTTTGGTCTTTGCTGTATTCATTCCCCTTTCAGAAGACATTAATATTACAATGACAGTCATATGTCAAATGTCCCTTCATTTTAAGGGAAAGAGGTTAATCTTACAATCTTAAATGCAAATTTTGGAAGTCACTTTTCTTTGTATGGGCACTAAAACCACTTGGTCAATTAAAGCTTAAATCCAGTCATGAAAACTAATATTTCTATAGCTTCTCTGAAATAAAACGGCCAAATTATTTTTGGCCTCCCAATGTTTTTTGTGTGTGCTTATTACTAAAAATAAGGTCAAAGATTTAAGAGTTTGGGTTTCATTTTAAATGAGGCTTAAACAGAAGAAACACAATATCTTTACCAAACAGCTACAGAAACAACTGCACCATCACTGTTAAATTAGTTTGAAAACTAGGTTTGAATTTACATATTTGGGAAATCACAACTCATGGAAATACTAACTGCCAGGGAAACTTGTGACAGGTCCATTTTTCTTTTCTTTTCTTTTCTTTTCTTTTTTTTCTTTTCTTTTCTTTTCTTTCTTTTCTTTTCTTTTCTTTTCTTCTTTTTTTTCTCTCTTTTTCTTTTTCACATAAATTTACAAAGTAAGTGCTAAGTAGAAGTAAAGGAAAGTAACGTGGTAAAATAATAAAATTATATTAGAACATTCTTATCACAGGGGCGCCTGGCTGGCTCAGTTGTTTGAGCATCTGCCTTCGGCTCAGGTCATGATCTCAGGGTCCTGGGATGGAGCCCCACATCGGGCTCCCTGCTAAGTGGGGTCTGCTTCTCTATCTCCCTCTGCCCCTCCCCCTGCTCATGCTCTCTTTTGCTGTCTCTCTCTCCCAAGTAAATAAATAAAATCTGAACATTCTTATCACCATAGGAAACTTTTGCTCTCTTAATTTTCAATAATTTACTTCCTAAAATGAGCCACTTTTTTTTTTTTTTGGTCTAGAGCCATAGTTTAAAACTATTTCATGCATTTTGTCTTTCTCTACATTTCTTCTAAGCAGAAATAATCAATATGTCTAGAATGCTTGCATTCTAAGAATATTAATTCTGAAATGGAAACAAATTTAATCTTCCTAGTGCTGCCTAATTTTGAGACTAATTTAAAGCTCTCCAACTGGGTAACTTCTAGACCTCTCTCCTCTAGACTTTTGAAGGGCATCCAGAAAGAAGTGCCAAGCTTTTCATTCTATTTTACGTATCAGTGTAATGAGCTTAGGCTATAAGTTCTTTGAAAATACTTGAACAGTCATCCAACCCACTAGATTTCCTAAGCATCCTGGCTTTGTAACTTTCTTGGGTATCGTACATTTTCAATCCTGTGGATTTGTAGTGCTGGCCAGTTAAGTCCATGATCATGCTTTCTCCCTTGGGACATACTTCATTATCTTTTTTCTCCTAAAGCTGGGAGATGTTTGTAGAGTAATGCTAAGCCATTTACCCTCTATGAATATTTATGTTTTCTAAAAAGGAAAATCATAGTAAACCATGCCTCATTGTCCTGTAATTTATTTAATTCACAGGCATGTTATTTAAGGGTAATTGTCATGCTTCATAGAGCCATATCAATCCACTGGAAAAAAGGGAGGGCTTTGTTATTGAAGCTTTCTAAAACCAAAATAATGTTTATATATTTGGGTACAGCTAAGTCTGAGAATGAATGGGAACCAAAATATCAACTGTATTTTTTCATGTATATATATGAAAAAATATATTTATAATATATAAATATATACTATAATATATAAACATATAACATAATATAAATATATATTTTCATATATATGACATTAAAATTGTCTAAAATAAAAGAAAATTTGTTATATGTGTTCTGCTGTTGTTAGCAAATAGAAACATGGCTTAGTATTTTCAGGACATTTTAAAATGTGCCTGGAGTTGTCATCCGTTTTCCAGCATACAATATGTTTTTCTTTCAAAATATTTAGTTTTTTCTTGTATTCTCACATGTATCTCTTCCAAAGCTATTATAACAATTCTGTATAATTGTATTCACATGGCTGTAAAGGATTCTACATTGTTTCCTACCTGCACTGAAGCTTTAACTTGTCCCTAAAATAACACACTGAAAAAAAAATAATTTTGTCTTTTCATTTCCTTTCACAGAATAGTTGGACAGAAATGTTGTGTTATAATTGTATAGATGTTCGAGTTTAGAGTCTTTAACATCCCTTGACTTTTCCACTTTATTCTTCAAATTCCATGTTCTTAACAGTGTTCATATTTTAAAGCAGGAAAAAGCTCTCTGAACTCAGCGGCTGCTACGCTGTAATGTGCGCATGCGAGTGAAGAAAATCGTTTACTCAGGTTGTGAAAGTCACTTGTGGCTTCCAATTATACCACTCGCACCACGAACAGATACTAAGGCACGAACACACTGCATACTTTCCAATCACTTGAACTAGTTTATTTTTTCGTGAGTAAAATGCCGATGTGCGCCCTACCTGCCAACTCCACATGGCTGGAAAATATCTGTCCGAGGCCAGCTTCACCTCACAAAACTTTAACAAGAAATTGCAGAACTTGGCTGCTTTGAAGGACTTCGGTGCTCTCTGCTGTCTTTTGTGGATTTTCTGCTTTTGACATTTTTTTAAATACAGAACACGACTATAAATAATTAAATTTGAAAAATAGATGAACAAGTTTACTCATAAATTTCAGAAGATAAATCTATCACCGAGGTATGGATACAAGGGCTGCCACAGAATTGGAAATTATACCTTATTCCTCATAAATAATGGACATTAGAGGAGCAAGATACAAGATTTTCCTCCTGTATTTAGATGCTTGAAATCGGAGTAACTGCTCTCCCCACCCCACACATAAGATCAAAGGACAGGTTTTAAATGAATGGCCACATGTAACAAGCTGTAACACCCTGTCTGGCTGAGAAAACTTTAGAGGGTGGTTTACTGGTTTAACGATGTAAAAGAGTCTGATGTTGACAATTTCAGTGTCATTTCTCCTAATGATAAGAGTCGGTCTTCTACTTCAGTTCTTTCCAGATGCCTATTTATGTTAAGGGGCACTGCTTTAATTGATAAAAAAAGAGAATTTTTTAAGAAAAGAATTTAAACCACCTGCCTTAATCCCACTCTTCCTCGTGTAGTTTAATGTTCAGGAAAAATATGGTTCTTCTCTTTAAATTCATAAAATATCTTCTTTTAAATTCATGAAATAGCTTGGTAGAAGTAGTTATGCTGCTCCCTCAAACACTATAAAAGCAGTTTTTTTTTTTTCTCATCAAAATGAAAATGCTGTGTGTGTGTGTGTGTGTGTGTGTGTGTGTTGTAGGGGTTAAACTTTACATAAGCCCAAAGTTCCCCCATGAAACTGCTGTTTTGCATAAAATTATACTCCTCCCAAGAAAAAAGATTCTGAACAATCAGTAGTCTATAGCCCTCGCTTTTTGAATCATTGTATTATTAATGATTCTGCGGAAGAATGTGACTATCTTCATGCTTCCGTTTCCTCTTGGTAATAGAATCTCAAAGTCTTAACCGGGACACAACTTTACCCAGCCTCAGACTGTATTCGCCAGCCTCTTTCGCGTATGGCTATGATCATATGACTAACTTCTGGCTGATGGCTTAATAAACACACAGTATGTGAAACTGGTGTGTGGTGTCTTTAAAAGGCAGCTTCTTAGTCTGTTTTTCCTTTCCCTTTTCCTGCTGGTGGAAGGCCATCCTTGAAAAGGTAGACAAATACTGCACACTAAGGGAGTGATACGACAACCAAAATGAAGAAACTATGATCCTTGGACGATGTAGGGACCCAGAGAGGTGTCTGTTAGATCTAGATAAGGTTAGCTTATATTCTCACTTACACATTTAATCTTTTTAATTGTGAAACAATTCAAACAGAAAGAAAAGCCCAGACACATCCATGTGTGTACCACCGAGAATTAGCAAAATTTAACTTATTATTAAATAAAATAGAACACCGAATAATTTATCTTTCTTTCTTTGAAGTACTTGCTGTTTTGAATTTGGTGTGTGCCTTTTCCATTTGTGTTTCTGTGAATGTATTACGAACATACGTATCCAACAAAAACATAGTATTTTTATTGCATTCAAAAGTTTTATATAAAGGATATCATATTATACAATGGATTCCACAAGTCTCTTTTTTCACACAGTAGTGTGTTTAATTCATTTACTTTTGTTATGCTTATGTATATATTTGAATCTCTTTGCCATCCTTTTATTTGTGTGTGTGTTTACTTGCCTCGATTTTCTGTGCTTTTCACAAATACGGCCTCACCTTCTTTTTGGTGATCTATTGCTATGACCGAGCTTTATTCTTACATGCGTCTTTTGTTCACTGATTTGCAAGTTACATCAGCTGTATCTATTTTTTCCAGAGGTTACTTTAAAAATACATGCATTGGAATGCTTGGGTGTCTTGGTTAAGCATCTACCTTCGGCTCAGGTCATGATCCCAGGGTCCTGGGATTGAGTTCAGCATTGGGCTTCTTGCTGGGTAAGGAGCCTGTTTCTCCCTCTGCCTGCTGCTTCCCCCGCTTGTGCTCACTCTCTCTCTCTCTCTCTCTGACAAATAAATAAATAAATAAAATCTTAAAAAAATATACATGCATTATTAATAAACTCTAAAATAAGTTAGAAATCTCTAATCTACTCTTGAATAATATGATAGTTAAAACAATTAAGTGTACATTTTTTTAAAATTTTTTTAAAAAGACTTTTTACTTATTTTAGAGAGAGAGAGAGCATGGGAGAGGCATAGGGAGAGAGAGAATGAATCCTCAAGCCGACTCCCCACTGAGCACAAAGCCCAACGTGGGGCTCAATCCCTGAACCCTGAGATCATGTCCTGAACTGAAATCAAGAGTCAGATGCTTAACTGGCTGAGCCACCCTGGTGCCCAGTTTATTATTTTTTTAATCCACCGTATTCATCTTTTTTTTATCATCACAGTTAAATTCATCAAAACACTCCACTGATTTCTTTCTTCTCCATTAATTCTTGTAGTCTACATTCTTCTTAGTTCAATCCCCTTTGTGACTAAGTATACACATTAGTACTTCTTTCAGTGGCCTAGTAGGAGTCCAGGTCCAGCCTCAGGAGAGTGAGCAAAATGTTTATTATGCAGTTTCCCCCCTAAAATATGCACACACACAAACACACACACACAAATGAAAAGTAAGATATCACATGTATAGTATATAGTCTCTACCAATGTTTAAAATAACCCCTGGAATCAAACATTTCTCAGGACATCTAAAAGACTAGTTTTTAATATTAATTTTTATTGAATAATTGTAAGATCTATGGAGAAATTTAATTTCAGAGGGCTGAATTCATACAAAGCAAATTTACCGTAAGTTATATAGAAAGGAACTGTTGTTAAGTGTGTTTAAGACCATAGAAATCAATCTTTACTAAGAGGCCAACAACGGAAGATGGAGAAAGAAAGCTAAAACAAATGAATTCAAAAGAAAAATTTTCTGTGTTTGTTTTCTTTAACATTAAGCTAAAATAATATTAAAAAGTAGTATCCAGGGGCGCCTGGGTGGCACAGCGGTTAAGCGTCTGCCTTCTGCTCAGGGCGTGATCCCGGAGTTCTGGGATCCAGCCCCACATCAGGCTCCTCCGCTATGAGCCTGCTTCTTCCTCTCCCACTCCCCCTGCTTGTGTTCCCTCTCCCGCTGGCTGTCTCTATCTCTGTCGAATAAATAAATAAATAAATAAAAAATCTTTAAAAAAAAAAAAGTAGTATCTAATGGCAATCCTCCACACAGTACTTTACTTTTATTCTTTTGACTATATCATCATTTTATTGTGATAGAAATTCTTATCCTCTAAGTTAATCCCCCTCTACCTATGCCTGAAATGCAGCAATATGTATTGGGTAGTTGTTTGTATTTAATTCTTTGTATCTTCAAGGCCTTCTGGTTAATCTGCTCTGCATTCAATTGGATTAAAATTGATTCAGTTTTTAGTACAAATTACTTTAAAACTTATTTCTGTTTAGTGGCAATCAATATCACTTTCAGCTTTAAGGTTACTATCAAAAGAGAGGAAGATTTTATTAATACTTTGGATTAAGGATACAACGCTCTGAATGAATAAACAAAAAAGGATAGTTTGTTCTCCAAATATCAATAGCCACATTTTATAAAGCATACCTAGGTGGGTATATACTGTACATACGTCTATTTATATTATTCAGGCTGGTGAGTTCACTCATTTTTAATTTGTGAACATTCAGAAATTGTTCTATGAGTAATGTTTAATTTTATCTTTATTTTTTTAAATAAACCTTTTTTTTAAAGATTTTATTTATTTATTTGACAGTGATAGAGACAGCCAGCGAAAGAGGGAACACAAGCAGGGGCAGTGGGAGAGGAAGAAGCAGGCTTCCCAGCAGAGCAGGGAGCGCGATGCAGGGCTCGATCCCAGGACCCCGGGATCATGCCCTGAGCGGAAGACAGACGCTTAACGACTGAGCCACCCAGGCGCCCCTATCTTTGTTTAAATTAAGTAGTTATCTTAAGCAGAAATCTGGGGATCATCCTTGCTATTCTCTATAGCATTCGTGTCTGAATGGTCAATAGGTCATGTTCACTCTAGAACGCATGTCAAAACATGTTTTAAAAAATAAATATGATATGACCTGGACAGTATGCAGTATAATTGGTTAAATATATCACAAAATGTTAAAGAAATTTTATACCTACCGTGTCATGAAAAAGATTTTTAAAGCACTAGACATTTCCCATATGGTGATTCCCAAAGCCAGAAACACTGTATTTTTAGTCATTAAGAAATGGAACGAGAGGAGGAGACACAGCTTGGAGACTGTATGTGGTAGTAGTTAAATGAATTCTGCCAATGCATTTTTCTCCAACTCTGCATTTCCCAAGGTGGGAGAATTTTTTTTAAATGTTTAAAAAAAAAAAAAAAGGAATTCTCTCCTAGAACTTTTTGGTGGTAGTTGCTTCAAACTGGAAATAAATTAATATAAAACTCATGTGATGCTCTATTTCTTTTTTCCCATCACGTAGTAGCTTTAGAGGCTGCTTGCGCCAAATCACATAGCTAAAAAATGGAAGCAGCCTGGGTCATGAGTCACTGCTTGAAAAGGAGAGGTGCTCAGCAAAGCTCAGAGATCCACACACCCATATTGGACTCATACATGAACAAGAAATAAACTTTTATTACAGTTAGCTAGTGAGATGTTGAAATGTATCTATCCTTTCCTGATTAATTTGGGATATTGCAATTTAATTTATCCCACCCTGACTAAAAAAATAGAAAACAAAAACGAAAATGTGTGGCAATAGTGAAGAGCTGAGTGCAGGTGGTGAGGACTTGGATGGTAGGGGCTAGAAAGCTGGTGATCACTATTATACAGGAAGAAAACATTTAGTAATCCTAAAATATGCAGTTGCTTGGGAGGAAGCCAGGAAACATGGATGGATAAAATGAAAGCAAGAGTGTGAGTGGTTATTATTGACTGCACTTGATAAATTATTACAGGAAAAAGGTGAGTTCAGAATTGGCAGATTCATGAGCATAAAGGTAAGAAAATAGAATCAACACAGAGACTTTACTCCCTCACAGCATTAGATTTCAAACAGTAAGGGATGCGATTACAAAGACTGAATGACAAAGTCATATTATGGCCCTCTTGTTGAATAAAGTCACTTGAAGAAAAGAAGAGGCTGAAGCTGTAGTGATTTTTAATGTAACTCTTAGCTGAAAAAAGGAATTGAGGAAAAGAGAATTTAAGGGTGTTGCTTTTCTACATATTGTATCAGATAATCTTAAACACCATTTAGTTGAGAAGGAAGCATGGTGATGTGAGTAAGGAAAATAATCATTCTTGAGATTTAAATTAAAGAAAGAACTATGGGTATGATTTCCGGTATGGGGAACTGACTGGAAGTAAATAGAGCGGAAGTCTACTCAATTTTTGACAACAATGTATTTCCAAGGAAATCTGACTGTTTAACATTTAAAATGAGGCTTGGGTTTCCATTATTGAGAGGCAGGCCTCTCCTAAGGAATTCTCATTTCAGAAATGTAGACAAGTAGACTCATGGAGAATGCGGACTTCCCAGAATGCAGAGTCTAGGAAGACATGTATAAGAGAGTCGTTTCCCTAGAGAAAGGGGGAATCTCTCTGAATCCTTATGTAAAGTGCTTTCATAGTAGCTACCCAGTGAGAGTTCAGTGTTTCTATCAACCATCAACACTGCATGTTTTCTACTTTCCTCCTTTCTGATTGAGCATGTGTATTGCAGGCACTCTTTCTCTGATCGGGTGTGTTGGACCTGACAACATGTCATTGTATTTGATAGGTCATTAGACAGGGGCCATAGCCAGACTTATGAGAGACTACTGATGATCCTGGTGTTTAGACACATGCACTGACAAAATAGGACTAAATAGAACTGACCCTTTGAGAGGTGGCAAGTATGGTCAGTGTATGGAAAGAGTAGAATAATTTGGTGACCATAGCGATGAACTGCTGGAGAGATAATATTAAGTGTTCACCACATTCTATTCCTGAGTCTGACCCACGGAAGGGAGAAGGCTCATCCATATTCCATTGGCCAGACTCAGATATAGGATGTAGTGAACACCTAACCTTGTCTCTCCAACAGTTCATTATTATGGTCAACAAACTGTAGGCGAATTCTGGGCCCAGACCTTAAAAACATTTTACATGACCCTGAAGACTTACAACAATGTGTGTGGAGCTTTCCGCTCCAGGTGACAGAGCTACAAGATTATTGGAACATTGGTAGCTGTTGTGGATATTTAGTCTTTGTTATACGGAGATAGATAAATACGTGTGTGAGCATCTCTCTTTCTCTCTATATATAATTTATATAAATAATATAAATATTATATATAATATATAAATATATATTCACATGCACACTTTCCTTTGTAATGTAAACACATCCCTATTAATTCTATATTAAGAAGTATGCCTTATAGCAAGTAGTTCAGAAATGTTGGGAGAATATAAAATATTCTTGAAGACAATACTCCTAAAATTCTAACAGTGGGAACTTGTAGGAAGGATGACCCTGTTAAACTAGTTCTCAGTAAAACGCACCCAACAAGATGTAATTTTCATGTGATTTGGAGGACTAGCATTGACTCATGCAAACACACAGCAGAAAGCCTGACATAGGGGTGTGATTGATAACTGTTAAGTATTAGTGGTAATGCCACTTTATTTTCAGAATGGAGAGAAATTATGAAGAATATGCTGTGCAAATGGTACAAATACTTGGTCATCCAAAGGGATATGAGGCTCAACTGCTCCTAATACCTGGCCCTCATAAAATGTGTCATTCGACAACTGTCTTTCCCAAATTTTCACATCTAAATGATAGAAAAGAAAGTACCTAGAGCATAAAGGGAAGTGACAGAATATGTGTTCAGTAGTTTTGAACACAAAGTGAGATTTCGTCTCACTCTACTATGATCCGGGGGCTCCACCTCCCTTGGGTCCATGTGCAGGGCTCAGGTATCTTACAGGATAGAGTGAATGGAAGGAGAGGACCAAAGTCACACATCAGGCACCTGCTCTGTTGACTTAGAATCTCCTTGGAACTCTAGCACTTGCTCTCTGTTGTAAAATTAGGAAGACTTCGTGTTCCATATCTTAACATATAAAACTGATTCAGACCCAAAGTTTCACAGCATGTAGTTATTTAGGAAATCGCCTTGGGGCTGAATCATTTTGCTATCATCTTTCTATTATCCATTTTTCCCATTGTTTCTCCCTCTCTGATTTACATTGTGTTTCTTTTCTACCATGATTTCTACCACTTTAACTGTCTAGCATAAAAAAATATATCTTAAAGTAAACTTCGATTAATCTGTTGGCAATATGCCATCTGGATCCACAAATAGAATTTAAAAAATCAAGACATCAAATTATACTGATTGAGATAGATTTCCTTTTAGCATTCTGTAGACGAGAAAGGAAATGATTGAAGCATGATTTTGAAAATAATAGATATCAAGCTCTTGCAAAACAACATTTTTGTCAGCTAATTGTAAATGAATGAGAAACATATGGATTAAGTTTCCATCGAAAACACACACATTTATAAATTCAGGCAAAATTTGTTTGGCAGAAGTCTTTTTTTATTTTGCCAATTTCGAAATATTTGAAAATAATTTGAATGTTTATTTCAAACATAAAAGTCATAGGATATTCATTATTACAAACTCAAAAGGAAGAAAGAAAAAACCTATAAAGTGACTTCTACAAAAATAAGCAAATGCAGTTGTAATTTTGATAGCCCCATGGATTATTTCAAATGTAATTACCTGAAGGGAAAAAACATCATGTTCTGCAGACCAGAGGCAAGTTGGAAAACTCAGGAAAATACCAAGGACCCAAGACATGAATCTATGCTGCTTATGCTGAAATATAAAAAGGGTGGAATCTTCCAAATAACTTCAAAATACATTTCATCTTACCAATAGCATTTATTGAATTTAATATGAGAATAAAATGTACCGTGTATTATTGGTTTCAAGTAGTAATTAGCTAATTTGACCTTAGCTCTTATAAAATTAAATAAGATTCAATTGGAATTTGATTAGAAATGGTGGTAAAAATACAAGGTGATCATATTAGTCTGAACTTTTTGGTTAATAGTAGAAACCCTACTTAACCTATTTAAATGAGAACATTATTATTATTTTAACAGAAAAGGAATACATTGGATCCTACAGTTGGAAAGTTCAGATCTCGGACTGAGTTTTGTCAAGTGTGTGATGTGTTCTTCTGTTTTGATGCTTCAGTCTTGCCTGAAATCATGATGACATAGGGAGGAAGGAGCAGGATTGGTGTCATCCAAGATAGACTGAGGACAAAGGCATTGGCTTCTTCTTCTTCTTCTTCTTTTTTTTTTTTTTTTTGATGTAATGTTCCATGATTCATTATTTGCATGTAACACCCAGTGCACCATGCAATATGTGCCCTCCTTAATAAGGGCATTGGCTTCTTAATAAACAGGGCTGGTGGTTCCAAAAAGAAATAAGAAGGAATATTGAATGAGAAGGTACCTCACAGTCACAGAGAAGAACACTTGATTTTCTTCCAATACTATTGACAGTTTCTATAAAATTGCTGGTATTACTCTCCAATCTGATGTAGTGTACTGTATTAGTTGGTTTTTCCTACAATCTGACAAAATGAACAATTTTCAACGTTCCCTGTTTGGTTAACTGCATTTTCCTTGAAAATATTCTAGTGTGTTTTAATTGAACAGGTTAGGGAAAGTGAACTCTTCCCTCTTGGAACTCTTTCTTAGATTTGTTTTGTCTTTCTTTCGGATTGTTTGATGATTCCCTTCCCTCTTGCTTCCTCATCCATCTATCCATGAGGCTGGGGCGGGAAGCCTGACCCTGTATGGTTGCTCACATAGTTCGCTTCCTGCCTCAGAAGGCCTGAGCTGGGACAGACAGGTAGAGGTCTCAGAGAAGGAAGATATGGATAAGGTGACAGGCTAGTTCTGCTTAGACTTGGAGAGAAATCGCTCCCTGGGTTTCTTTTCTCAATACTTTCATCAGCAGGGTGGTAAGATTTAAGAGCCTTGGTCAGGCAGCTGAGGGCAGGTGCAGGAGAAAGGAGCCTAGGAAATGATCTGGTCAACCTCTGAAATACGTGATGTGACTTGTAGAATCTGATGCTATGCAATGAGATAAAAAACTGACTGCCTAGCGTTTTGGACACAGCCCTCGTTAGTGATAAAGTGTCCTCTGTGTTATCTTTTCCACCACTCTGCAATCATAACAGGGCTGGTTGAGGATTCTGAGACTGTGCTTGTCATTTTTGTATCTCCTTTGATGACAGGAGCACTGGTCATAGACATTACCCTATATATGGTTTCAAAAAGGAAAGATCTTCATGGAAAGACCTAGAATATACCACAAAGGTAATAAGGCTTGGTTTCTGTGTCACTTTCTTCCATGCATGTTATTAATAATTCCTAAGTGCTTTCTTCATTTGCAGCAGGGAGATACCTAATCACGGAACATTAGTGCTTTTTAGATCTTGAGTATTGGAATGCACTTCAGAAATGAGGCTGCAGAAAAATGATGACGAAAAACGGAAGCGCAATTCAAATCCCTAATGACAGACAAGCATCAGAATCATTGGTATTATAACTGGCTTAAGGTCTTATCTTGGTATCATTTAAAAACTAATGATCTAAATCATGTACTCAGAAAAAAAAGAAACAGTATGTTATGAAAGGAAGGAAGGAAGGAAGGAAGGAAAGAAGGAAGGAAGGAAGGAAGGAAGGAAGGAAGGAAGGAAGGAAGGGAGGGAGGGTGGAAGGGAGGGAGGAAGGAAGGAAGGAAGAAAGAGAAAAGAAGAAAAAGAAAAGGAAAGGAAAGGAAAGGGAAAGAGAGGAGAGGAGAGGAGAGAGAAGAAAACCCTTATGAGTAAAGAGGTTTTTGGGGTGCCTGGGTGGCTCAGTCAGTTAAGCGACAGACTCTTGATTTCTGTTCAGGTCATGATCTCAGGGTCTTGAGATTCAGCCCCACATCCAGGCTCTGCGCTCAGCAGGGAGTCTGCTTGAAATTCTCTCTCTCTCCGTCTACCAGTCTCCCTGTTCTCGCTCTCCCCCTCTCTCTCTGTAAAATAAATAAATAAATCTTAAAAAAAAAAAAGGGTAAAGAGTTTTTTTTAAGTTTAGAAAAATCAGCTATTCACTTTGCTTTGTGGCTCCTTGAACACCTTAAAAAGGAATATTTTTCATGGAGAGAAAAAAATTAGGCATGATTTTAAAAAATAGAGTCTAAACGATGTTTTTGGATATTTGGGTCAGATTTTATAAGAATTCTGTTTGCATAATATTATGGAATATAATCCCTGGGCTTATATTACATTCCACTTTAACAAACTGGGCAGATGGTGTCTTTGTTAGTGGTCCTTAAGCTACACATGTTTATGCTTTCGTTTGTACCACCTCAGAGAGTGAAGAAGTATTTTTGTAATTCCTATTTTATTTTAGGAGTAACTCAGGAAATACTTACATCGTCGACAAGGTGTAGTGTAATACTATGTGTTAGCCACTGATCAGCATACTCACCTCCACTTCATGGAAGTCTTGCACGTAGAGATATGTCAACCCTGAGGCCCTGGCTCCTCGTTAGGGTAACGTTTGTTTTTCCAGTACGGCACACAGAGGCATCACGAAGTAGACAATGACAGGAATACTTGCGAATATTTCTCCAACACTTTTCTGTGTAACAGTCATTATGCTAAGTGTTTTACATGCCTCAACACGTTTAATCCTTCAGGCAACCTAATGAAGTAGCTAATTATTATCCACATTTCACCACAAAGACTCTGAGCACAGAATGGCTAAGTAATGGCTGAAGGTCATGTGACCAAATAAAATCTCACCACTTTCTCTGCTATGCTTTATTTTCTAAAGCTGCTTTGAACATGTATTGAAAGGTTGCTTGAGGGGCACCTGGGTGCGCTCAGTCATGATCTTGCTATCAGCTCAGGTCCTGATCTCAGCGTGGTGGGATCAAACCCCGCGTAGGGCTCCACACTCAGCGGGGAGTCGGCTCTAGACTCTCTCCTTCTCCCTTGGCCCCTCCCCCCAACTGACACGTGCACTCTCTCTCAAATAAATAAATAAATCTTAAAAAGACGATGTTTGAGGGGCGCCTGGGAGGCTCAGTCATTAAGCGTCTGCCTTCAGCTCAGGTCATGATCCCAGAATCCTGGGATCCAGCCCCACATCAGGCTTCTCCACTGGGAGCCTGCTTTTTCCTCTCCCACTCCCCCTGCTTGGGTTCCCTCTCTTGCTGGCTGTCTCTCTCTCTTTGTCAAATAAATAAATAAAACCTTAAAAAAAAATAAAACAGGGGCGCCTGGGTGGCACAGCGGTTAAGCGTCTGCCTTCAGCTCAGAGCATGATCCCAGCGTTATGTGATCGAGCCCCACATCAGGCTCCTCTGCTATGAGCCTTCTTCTTCCTCTCCCACTCCCCCTGCTTGTGTTCCCTCTCTAGCTGGCTGTCTCTATCCTGTCAAATAAATAAATAAAATTAAAAAAAAAATAAATAAATAAAAAACAAAATAAAAAAACCCAAAAAACCAAAACGATGCTTGAGTCTGTGAAATGAAACTGCTGTTGTTTACAACAATCTTTGTAATTGTATGTTAAGCAATCATGTGACATAAAATACAGTAAAATTGCATTAAGAAGAATAACTTCCTAAAATTGAGAAAAATGGGGAACAAAAAAATATTAAATATTTTCAAAATGTATACATAAGTTGTTTGTCAAGCTTGATGTTGGAATAACATTATTTGATTATGAACCCACAATTATTCAACAGACATTTATTAGACATCTCCCTTCTGGCTGATTTTTGGATAAAGCCTGTACTTGAAGTCATAGTGTATTATTTTAGACAGACAATTCCCTCTAAGGAGATGGAATGATTATGTTCAATTTTTTTTCTTTTTTGTCTCCTGCTGTCCCTTTATATTTACATATATTTCTTTTATGATATAACTCAAGTAATAAAAAGTTATCTTGTAGGTTATTAAAATACTTTGTCCCACTGTAATAGTAAAGATTTAAGTGGTTTAAAGGTAGGACTTATCCCACTCCTTGTTCAGACCTGCTACAGACAGGGAAGCCAATGGTCAAGGTAAAAAGTGGAGTGGCTGATTTTTTTTTCTCTCTCCCTACCTTGCAATTCTACTTGATTTCTCATTCTTGGCAATAGTTTTCTGTCCCCATAGAAATCAGCATACAGAGAGTGAGAAGAAGGGGCTACTGTTACCTTCCTTTCGGCCTGAAAATAGTTTGAGGCTGATGCTTTTTCTTCTGTGGACCCTTTCTTGTCATAATTCCTCACTCTTGTATGGTGGTCCCTTTCCTGGCTCCTCATTTGCTCCTTTCTCAGCCTCTGTGCATCTGGCAGTATTTCTAGATTTTCTTTACCTAAGCCTTTTTGACCCTTTGGGCAACCTTCTGGAACGCATACACACACACACACACACACACACACACACACACACCCCTTTAGCATTGGAAAAACTGGGAGTAGACTTCCCTAATCAGCCCCTACTCCTTTGGTTCATCCATTGGCCACTATCCTGCCCATCTCTCACCCTTTAGATATTTTAAACAGAGCCTCACATCAGATGACCTTGTCTACTAATTATAGGAAACCCTTCACAAGCTCCCTGAATTGTCCTATTGAGATACTTTCTTTAGGTTTGAGTTAAGGGAGGGTATATCAACTCCTTCTCCTTTTTTCTCTAAATAATCATATTAAAAATATATCTATTGTTTTTCACCAGTCTTGGGGTGAAAAATGGTTTCCCCATCCTTCCTATAGTAGGCAGAACTTTCTAAGAAAACTTCTCTCAAAATGCAACTCTCTCGAATGGAAGTGAGGGGGAAAAAGTCATCAGGTTTTGTAAATTCTACACAGTCTAGGAAATCTTTTGGAATGTGATATTGCCTTTTGGTATTTCAACCAAGTATTTTAGCATCATGTTTGTTGTGTGTGTGTGTGTGTGTGTGTGTGTGTGTGTGTGTGTGTAATTTTGGTGGCCAAATATCCTGAAGTCCTGCTCTGGTCAGGATTGGGACTGAGCCATAAATCAACCACATCAGTGCACCCCCCACCCCAGGGCCCACACCTTGGCTGGGAGTAGCCCCTACATCATCAACATCTGGCTCACTGAAAAGTACAGCAAATATAGCAGTAGCATTAATGAGCTTTCAAGTGAGTTCCTCTTATATGGATAAGTAGATGAGAAAGAGTGGATGAAAGTAATCCACAACAATGAAATGACACCAACATTCCCTTCTGATAATATCTTCTGAAATGTGACTGTACAGACTAGGAATATAAATTCACACCAAGAAAAATTCAGTTTCTCTTCCTAAAATGACATTCCTGGTCTACGTGTGTGTATACATATACACATGCATTCCTGAAAGCAAGGAAATCAAAGATACACAGGGTTAGCCAGAACCTTCAGGTTGTTTTTAATGAAAGGACTAGAATCCCAGCTCAAGCTAGCTCACTCTGAGAGAACAAAAATAATTTATCGTGGAGTCGTGCAGGTGTAGCTCTTCACACCTGGCTAGAGGCAGCAGCTCAACTGGTATACTTTGGACCTTTCTGCTCTCCCTGTCACTCATCCTTTCTTATCTGTATCTCCTTGCCAAGTTGGCCTCCTTCTCTATATGGATCTCTTGCAGCATCAAAACCCTAAGGCAAGAGGTGGCTCTGATAAGGAGTCCTAGGAGGGAACTATTGGTCTGGGTACTCTCATTGCTGGGGCAGTGGCAGAGCACTGGAAAAACTCCAAGCAGTGGAGAGCAGGGGAGGAGCTTGCTAAAGAAGGTAGAGGTACCCTGTATGAGTTTGCAAGGGCTGCCTTGACAGACTGCTACCAGCTGAGGGGCTTAAAAAACCCGAGAGACTTATTGCCTTTTGATTCTGGAGTCTGGATGTCTGAAATCAAGAGGTCAGCAGGGTTTGTTTTGAGGCTGTGCTGAAAGGGTCTGTTCCAGGTGTCTTTCTTGGCTTATGGGATGACCAGTTTCTCCCTGTATCTCTTCACTTTGTGTGTGTTCTATGTTTGTCTGTCTCTGTGTCCACAGTCCCCTTTTATAAGGACACCAGTCATATTGGATTAGGGCCGATTTTAATAAACTCATTTCACCTTTTATCTCTGTAAAGACCTTAACTCTAAATAAGTTCACATTCTGAAGTCCCAAGGGTTAGGATTCCAACATTTGGGGGGGGGGGCAATTCATCCCATAACACATCGTTCCTTAAATGGGGGGAGGGTCAGAATTAACCCCGAGGAGACAAATTTCAACTAGTATATGCCATTATACACACATATACTATATGGCAACTATGCCAGTAAAAGCAATTAAAGAGATTGCCATCATTCTCCTTTCTCTTTCTCTCCCCTTAAATGCATAGACAAACTTAGATTTTCCTTATATTTGAACTTATATATCTGAACCTCTTATATTTTTGTATCTGTATTTTTTTTAGTCTCAAAAAATCCTGTTTGGTGATGGTTTGTGTATAGATCTCCTGAAAATTTTGTTCTGTTGTATCTTCAATGCTCTCTTTCAGTTTTCAGAAGAAGAAAAATATCCAAAGGCCGTGGTTCATTTTAATTATTTGTATGATACAATCATCTTACAAAATCCATTTTAATCAAAACATTTATAAAGTGGCAATATGCATTTCTTTCCTATAGTCATGTAAAAATTTAGTTAAGAGTTTCTAACTTAGGACTCAACACCTCAACTGAAATATACAATTACTTCAATAAAATCGAAGACATTTGTTTCATAAAAATCTTACCATATAAATCGAATTATCTATTGCATAAATTGGTATGTGTTAGTCTTTCTTACTACCTCCTTAACTGTAAGGTCCAGATAGTTATCAATCACAACACATGGAGTTTTGCTTTACTATTAATAGAATGAATGAAAGAAATGACAAGTCATCCATCAAATAAAACAAAACAGTATCTTTATGTTTATTTTCCCTAAAAGAAAAAGATAGAAGTCAATTAAGAGATAATGCAGAGAGGGCGCCTGGGTGGCTCAGTCAGTTAAGTGTCTGCCTTTGGCTCAGGTCATGATCCCAGGGGCCTGGGATTGAGCTGCCCCATCAGGCTCCCTGCACAGCTTGTGCTCTCTCTGGCTTGTGCTCTCTCTCTCATAAATAAATAAATAAATAAATAAATAAATAAATAAATAAAGTATTAAAAAAAGAGAGATAATGTAGAAATACACACACACATGAGTTTGGAATCTATTTTCCATTAAGGCAATTCATGGTTTATTTTGATGTTCTATTTCTTATAGCATTATTGAGGTATAATTGACAAAATTGCAAAATATTTAAAGTGTACATCATGATAATTTTATATACAAATACATTGTGAAAGAATTCCACTATCTAGTTAGTTAAAACATCTTATTTGTTTTTGTGGATTTTTATGAGTTAGGACCTCTAACAATATGGGTTGGCTTGAAATTTAACCATTTTAGAATAAATACATGATGTAATTTAAATATAATAGAAGTGTTTTTTTTTTTAATTTTTTTGTTGCATGTCCACATTTTTTAAAAAATTTGTTATTGGGAACTGTCTTTCCAAATAACACTCTTCAGGACAGAGTTCCTTCTGCAGCTGATATAAATTATTTGTTGCCAAAAGATATGCCCCCACAGCAGGCTGTGATGTTGCTCTTCCTTCCAGATGTTCACATCATCCCTCCTTACACAAAACAGCCCCTAGAGAAGAATTATGTCAGAAATTTGAAAAGCAAACATCCAGCCTCTGGTACTTTCTATCAATAGATTTACACAAACTGAAATGGATGCCTCCAAATTTCTTTCTTACTCCAAGATTCTACAATCCTCCTTGTTTTCACTTCACAGTTGAAGACTGCACAAAGTCCACAGTGTTTTCATCCCACAATTAGCGTCATTGTCACATCTGGGATTAGTCATTGTTAACTTCAAGATGTCCGATGTTTCAGTTTAGCATTTTAAATGTACCTAGACTTCATTTTCTGGAGTCAGTTTTGTCATTTTAATATGGAAGCATATTGTGTTGTATGAAATATTAAAAACACATAGCCCACCTCTTTGGGCAGGACACAAAGGTAGGAGATTAAGTATGTGTCTAAAACATTTCATCAGTTCACTAAAGGTAATATATTAAAAACATATGAACCTAGACTTCACAGAGATCTGACTATCAGTTTCCAGCCACACTGTCTTCTGGGGTATCTCACTTTGGGGCAAGACAACTAATATTTTACAGGTCAGATCTCCCCCTCTATACAATGGGAATTATGATAACTAGTCACAATGTGATGCAAAAAATTATAGACCATGACAGAAAATACCTGGCTTATAATAGTTTCCTAAATGCCAATTTTCTTCCTTTTCATTTGCATTAACAGAAAAAAAAATCTTAAAAGAAAAGTTATCTAATAAGTAAAAAAACTCAAAACAAAATTATCTAATAAGTAAAAAAAAAAAAACCCTCAAAACAAGGTGCTTGCACAGGCTTCTATAACTCTGTCACTCTTTGAATGATGTTTTGATTTTTAATCACAACCACAAAGTCTTGTACAACTCATAGATATTATAGAAGAATGGGTAATGGATATTCCATGCTCATGGATCGGAATAATTAACATAGTTAAAATGTCTATGCTACCCAGAACAATCTACACTTTCAATGCCATCCTGATCAAAATACCAATGACGTTTTTCAAAGAACTGGAACAAACAGCCCTTAAATTTGTGTGGAACCAGAAAAGGCCCCGAATTGCCAAGGAGTTGCTGAAAAGGAAAAACAAAGCTGGGGGCATCACAATGCCGGATTTCGAGCTGTACTACAAAGCTGTGGTCACAAAGACAGCATGGTACTTGCACAAAAACAGACACATAGACCAACAGAACAGAATAGAGAACCCAGAAATGGACCCTCGGCTCTTTGGGCAACTAATCTTTGACGAAGCAGGAAAAAACATCCGGTGGAAAAAAGACAGTCTCTTCAGTAAATGGTGCTGGGAAAATTGGACAGCTACATGCAAAAGAATGAAACTTGACCACTCTCTCACACCATACACACCGATAAACTCCAAATGGATGAAAGACTTCAATGTGAGACAGGAATCCATCAAAATCCTAGAGGAGAATGTAGGCAGCAACATCCTTGACAAGGGCCACAGCAACTTTTTTCATGACACATCTCCAAAGGCAAGAGAAACAAAAAAAAATGAACTTGCGGGACTTCATCAAGATGAAAATCTTCTGCACAGCCAAGGAAACAGTCAAAAAAACTAAGAGACAGACTAGGGAATGGGAGAAGATATTTGCAAATGACACTACAGATAAAAGATGGTATCCAAGATCTACAAAGAACTTCTCAAACTCAATACACACAAGAAACAAATAAACAAATTAAAAAAATGGTCAGAAGATATGAACAGACACTTTTCCAATGAAGACATACAAATGGCTAACAGACACATGAAAAAATGTTCAAAATCATTAGCCATCAGGGAAATTCAAATCAAAACCACATTGAGATACCACCTTACACCAGTTAGAATGGCAAAAATGGACAAGGCAGGAAACAACAAATGTTGGAGAGGATGTGGAGAAAGGGGATACCTCTTACATTGTTGGTGGGAATGCAAGTTGGTACAACCACTTTGGAAAATAGTGTGGAGGTCCCCTAAAAAGTTAAAAATTGAGCTACCCTATGATCCAGCAATTGCACTACTGGGTATCTACCCCAAAGATACAGATGTAGTGAAGAGAAGGGCCATATGCACCCCAATGTTCATAGCAGCATTGTCCACAATAGCTAAATCGTGGAAGGAGCCGAGATGCCCTTCAACATATGACTGGATTAAGAAGATGTGGTCCATATATACAATGGAATATTACTCAGCTATCCTAAAGAACGATTTCTCAACATTTGCTGCAACACGGTCGGGACTGGAGGAGATAATGCTAAGTGAAATAAGTCAAGCAGAGAAAGACAATTATCATATGGTTTCACTCATTTATGGAACATAAAAAGTAGGAAGATCAGTAGGAGAAGAAAGGGAAGAAGAAAGGGGGGTAAACAGAAGTGGGAATGAACCATGAGAGACTATGGACTCTGGGAAACAAACTGAGGACTTCAGAGGGGAAGGGAGTGGGGGAATGGGTTAGGCCGGTGATGGGTATTAAGGAGGGCACGTATTGCATGGTGCACTGGGTGTTACACACAAGTAATGAACCATGGAACTTTACATCAAAAACTAGGGAAGTACTGTATGGTGACTAACATAATATAATAAAAAAAATTATTAAAAAAATGTGAAAAAAATATGTAAGACCCTCAGTTAAGTACAATGCATGTTGAAAGAACTTGAATTTGAAAGACATATATTTACTATATCATAAAATATAGGGTTGCTATAGTTCTCTTTGCATTAATTACTGATAAAATATATGCCCTTGATCTGAGGGTCAATGACGTTTTCAATTTATCATAAAAGAACTGACATAAGTTATGAGGAATAACTTGATACATTTCCTGTATATGCTCTAAGTTTGGATTTACCATTTCATATCTGAAAATATTTGTGGAAAAATTATGAAATGTGTCTATACATTTTCACAAACTTGAACAAATTGCAAAAAATTTGAAGAAAAAAGAACATATTAAAGAAATACTGTTTTAATATTTTTTTGAAACATGGAATACTGGATGACAAATAGTTCTATTATTACTATATTGAACATCTACGAGGCTACGCTGCTAAGTATATAATTGTGTTAAATACATTGTTTTTATGCAAATAGTTTTTAACCAACAATCTGAACTTGTGTGAAAGAATAAACAGTTATTTTGAAATATTTTTCCCCAGTACTACTGATTTTGTGGGAAATTCTTGAAACATACATTAGGAAATGTCTATGCAGAAAGCACCTCACAGTGAAAATTAAAATGTGCAGCCACATCTTGGCCATTATAATATTCAAGGGAGAAATTGACTTAAGACATTAATTTTGGTATTTTGCACAGGAAAGGATAACTAGAATAAAAATCATCTTCTTTTCCCTAATAATATGTCTATTCGATTCCTGAAATTTACAGGCAAATAACTTTTACTTAACATAATTGAGATTTTGTTGATCTCCTGTTCTGAAAGTGGAAGAGATCCTGAAAGCTGATAAGAACTTCTAAAGAATAAAGATCAGTTTAGTTCTTGTGCTTGTAAAGATGGAGGTATTCAAGATGATTAAAAAATGTAATATCACTCTTTCAGCTTGGTGCATAATGAAGAATGATTAAAAGAAAGAATCAGGTGCCTGAGTTTATATCAACCACTATAATTGACTACATTAACTTAAAAAAGTAGAAAATCATGATTTTTTTACTTTCTTTTACATACTTTCTAAAAAGTATGATTAAATTGTTAAAAATCCATTTCTACATATAGATATATCTTTAAAAACAGATTCTCCACTAAATATCTTACTTCCTCTGGTTTTAGTTAAAAAAATGATTAATAATTTGTATGAGTTGCTTTTTACAGGTCAACCCCTATGAAGATCTCATGATAAATTGCCATATTGGGCCAAATTGTATATTATATAACCAAGTATTTTGTTTTAGAATGACACCAAAAAACACATAATTATGAGGGGAAACAAAATTGGCCATAGCACCTATCCCTGGAGAATCTTGTTTATATTTTTTCATCCAAAGATAAATTCTGTCTTTAGTTTACTGTTGCCTAAACCAGTTCCCTAATCATGTCAAAATATTTTTCATGATCTTGTGATTTTTCTGTAAAATCACTTGTGTATGCATACCTGACACACACATACACATGCGCACACAGATGCTTCTTTGTTCACACTTTTTGACCCTCTTAAAAAAATATACAGACAGACTAGCATAAGTTTTCCATGACTATCTGGCAATGATTTATATTTGCTTAAGTACTTTTTTTCAAATTTCTAGTAGTGTTTCAATGGGGTTACTTGGTAGGAGCTCAAGAGCTGTTGCACAGCAGTTTCTACTAATTTAAAAAAAAAAAAAAAGATTCTGTTTTAGTCCCTTCAGTTGACTATAACAAAATACCACAGACTGGGGGACTTACAAAAAACAGAAATTTAGTTCTGGAGGCTGGAAGTCTGAAAACAGGGGGATAGGTGAGGGCTAGGGAGCTCCGTAGGAACCCTTCATAAAAGTGCTAATCCCATGGGGCACCTGGGTGGCTCAGTTGGTTTTTCGACCAACTCTTGATTTTGGCTCGGGTCATGATCTCAGGGTCGTGAAATGGAGCCCATGGTGGGGTTCTGTGCTAGGCATGGAGCCTGCTTAAGTCTCTCTCTCTCCCTCTCTCCCTCTGCCTCTCCCAGACTCTCCCTCTCTCTCTGTCTCTAAAAACAAAAACAAAAGCAGAAGGTGCTAATCCCATTCATGAAGATCTCACCCTCAAGACCTAATCATCTCCTAACACCACCACCATCAGCATTAGGATTCCAGCATGTGAATTCTGGGGGCACGCAAGTGTTCAGACCAGAGCAGATACGTCAATAGAGGGAGACAGACAGCTTTTTAGATAGACAATAATTGTGGGAAGAGGGGCCCCAGGAAGTTTCTCTGTGGGAATGGATTCTTGAAAGAGATGTGGAAGGATGTGCAGAAGCTCGCCAGACAAACAAGGGTAATAAAGTCTGGGTAGAAAGAGCACTTGAACAAGGTTACAGAGCCTAAGTCATGTTCAGGAAAGTACAACTTGTTTTTAGTGATTACAATATAAGGTGCGTTTTTGATGTGTAACTGGAAATGTAGGCTAGACAATGAAGTTATTTATTTGTTTAAAATGCCATCTTTACCAGGGTTTTTCAAACTTTTTAAATTGAGAATTGCACTTTACTTTGTAACTATAGTTAATTTAGGGATGGACAGTTCTTGCTTTGCATGATCCTTATGGTTCTATCAGTCAGAAACCCAATGCAGGTCTCACTGGGCTAATATTTAACCTAGTCACTAGGTGTTGACAGGACTGCATTTATTTCTGGAAGCTCTAGGAGAAGAATCTCTTTCCTGGCCTTTTCTGGTTTCTAGGGACCACTCACATTCTTTGGCTTATGGCACCTGCTTCCACCCTTGCAGTCACCAATGGATCAGGTTCTTCTCACACTACCATATATCTCTTTGGTTCTGCAACAACAGGAAGACTGGGAGAGGTTTTGTGCTTAAAAAGACTCATGATTACATTGGGCCTACCTGGATAATGATCTGCTTATCTCAAGGATTTTTTTTTTTAAGATTTATTTATTTATTTGAGAGAGAGGGAGAGTGAGTGAGCGGGGGTAGAGGGAGAGGGAGAGAATCCCAAGCAGAGTCCCCACTGCGTGTGGAGCCCATCATGATCCCATGGCCCTGAGGTCATGATCTGAGCCTAAACCAAGAGTCTGACATTCACTCCACTGAGCCACCCAGGCACCCCTCTCAAGATTTTTTTTTTTAACCTTAATCACATCTGCAAAATCCTTTTGTTATGGAAGGTAACCTACTTATCTATTCCCGAAAATAGCATATGGACATCACCGGGGGCCCATTGTTCTATCTAGTACAGTCCACTTTTTGGTCCCCTAAAATTTACATCTGTCCCTCACACAAAATTCATTCAGGGAACCCAAGTTCCTCAGAAGTCTGACTCATTAAACTGTCAACTAAATGTCCCAAATCTCATCTAAGTCTCATCAGTTCAGAAGTCCCAAATGTCATCATCTAGATGATCTAATTTAGGAATGGGCGAGACTCTGAGTTTAATCTATCTTGGTATACAATTCCTTGCCATTTGTGGCTCTGTGAAAGTAAAGAAACACATCATGTGCTCCTGAAATACAATGGTAGGACAGGCATAGGATAATAGTTATAGACAGGAGAAAATTTAAAATAAGGTTCAAATTAAAGGAAGAAGGGGGGCATGGATCTTCCAAATTTCTAAATCTAGCTGGGCAGACTGCATTAGGTTTCAAGGCCTGGGAATAATTCTCTGTATTTTCAGCCCCCTTTTCAGGCTCATGCTTCCTCCTCTGAATCATCCTTCCCTTTTCATGAAATATGGCAGGTGTTTGCAGCTGAAGAGGTTTAGCAGCTTGTTTCTTGCCAATAGAATTTTAGCTTTTTTTCATTTCCTACTTAATCCCTTTTATTTTAAACTGGCATTGTTTCTTACAGTATAAAATCAGCAAGAACTTCGTGGATCTCCCATGTATGTCATAGCAATTCACTCCGTTAGACAAGAGACTTTCCCACAGATATTTGTTTCATAATTAATTCTCTTTTTTTGACTTCTCCTGACATCTCCCAGAAGCAATACCCTTTAATTTCCTAGAGCTTCTCTGGTTTGTTTCGGGGATATTTAAGTCACATCCGTAGTCTCTTCAAAGAGCCTCTTGTGTGACTGAGTATTCTGACATTTCGATCTTTTTGAGGTATTAGGAAAAGACTGTCACAGTTACACCCTCTGTTTTTCCTTCAGATCCTACATTCCTGACAGCAAATCTCTTAATTTTAGCATCTTTTTCTATCTGGATAGGCTGAGAGTTGACCAAATCATCACCTCTTGGTTCCTTTTGTTTATTCATTTTTCTCTGAACTTATTTCCCCCTCCTTGCATTTCACTATGAGCAGGAAAAAGAAACCAGGCTGCTGTCTTCATCCTTTAGCTTAAAAATCTCTTCAGCTAAGTCTTCCATGTAATTGTAGGAAACAATTCTGCTAAGATTTCTGCCACTATATAATAAGGTAAACCTTTCTTCCAATTTTCACTAATGTGTTTCTTATTTCCTACTAAACTCTTACCAATAGCACCTGCTATGTCCATATTTCTACTAATAGTCTACCGTAGTCTATGTTCTCTATACCATGTCCTTCACTTCCTTCTCAGTCTTCACTGTCAGAGTCACTAACATCCGCATTTCTACTAACAGTGTGGTCAAGGCGATCTAAGCTTTTTTTTTGATAATGCTCTTCAAAATGGACTCACTAATTCTAAAGCCACTTTGACATCTTTTTAAATATTTGTTACAACAGTATATCACCCTCAGGTACTCAAATCTGTTTTAATTTTCTATCGTTGCCATAACAAATTCCCACATACGTGGTGGCTTTAAGAAACACAAAAGCATTCTCTTATAGCCAACATCCTCTTTCTAGCAATGTTTTCTAAATAGAATGGGGGCTCTCTTTGTTCCCTTAAGTTGCAGCTAATGCCCACCTCTTCTAAGGGACAGAATCAGCAGTGATTTTTCTCTTCTCAGAAATTATGTTTTGCTCACAGACTCTACTATTGAGTGCTACTTACCCTGTGTTTTGGTGTGTCATTATTTATCTTTATAATATACGTCAAGTTATCTTGATACAATTAGATATCCAAGGAGAGGAACTGTGGGCATTCTTAGCATCTATTACAGTATTTTTATATGGTAGCCATTTTGATTCCCTTTGTGAATGATATTGCAAAACCTGACAGATAACAGATTAGTTAAAGGAGAGATGTTGCCTTTATGAAGTCAAGTTTTTGGAAGTCAAAATACTTTACTAACAGCAAGACACACATATTTTATGTAGTGACTGTCATTACTTTCTAATCTTTAAGTGCTGCTGTTATTAATAGAATATTTTAGCTTACAAATGCTTTTAACACATATCTTGTTTCATCTTTACACTTACACACAAATACTCAATACACAAAAGAGGAAAATGGAGTCACATGTAGATTTCAGTTGTGTTTGCTGACCTGCACATGGTCAAGAAAGATGTTAGTAGCAAAACAGAAAATAAATCCAAGATACAATTACAAAACCTTTGTTTTTCCCACTATGCTATATGTTCTCCTTTCATGTAGATTTTAGAACAAATTAGTACCTGATACACGTACCATTTGCATCATTACATCAAATTTCTTGAGAATTGGGAAAGGTACAAGAAGGAACAATTAATTTTGGAGACCTCATTTTTGGTGTAATTAGTGAAAATATGGTAATATTGTATTTGCCAGAGAAAGCAATTAATCTTGGGAAAGGAGGTCACATCATGAACAGTTAAGTTAAATCACTGCAGTGAAAGAGCGCTGACTAATTCTGTTTTTCTAAACATTCAATACACTTTGATGATTTATTATTATAATGCATAGATTGTTTTTTGAAGTAATTATAAAAGCACATAAATAATCATGGATTGTGCCTAATGGATAGTAAAGGTAGTCCCAAAACTTAGAAAGAAGTTATGGTATTGAAAAATAAAATGTGGAAAATAGATAAGTAAATGGGTGAATAAGGAATCTTGGTTCATGGGTTTCATTACTATTTGAGAAATAGCAAAGGAAAAACTTGACATAATAACATACCAATCAGAACACATATCATGAAATACTGAAAACTAGAAATCAGAGAGGAAATAATTTAGAGAAACTCCGAACTTTGGCTTTCTTTTTCTTCTGCCTCTACAGCAGAAGAGTCCTGCTAATGAGAATGAATATATATTAGGGCCCCATTATTTGATCCTGTGGTTAACTGTAACCATGTGAGACATTAAACTCTCTCATGATCTTCTGATTGGAATGCAGATTACAATAGGAACTTTTCTTATAAGAGAGTGCCCTGGGTGAGCATAAGGCACCAAAGCCAACTCCTTGAAATTTTACTTCTTGTAAATTTTACTTCTTGTAATACATTTGCACTGACCACTATAAAATAGTCCCTCATTAATTTTTTTTCTGAATCAACTTATTGCATGCAAGCAACAGAAATTATCTCTGGTTAACTTCTGCAGTGAAATTATTTCTTAAAATCCTATGAAGAAGTGCACAGAATTGCTACGATGGTGGGGAAACAGATTCATAAAATGGTCAGCAACCAAGGGAATCTAGGTAGGACACTTCTTTCATATCCTTGTACAAGGACCTCTTCCACAAGATATTCAGTCCGGCAGCACTGCCATTATGAGTAATTTCTTCACTCCTCATGGTCTCCGTGTTCCCTATTCCAGAATCAAAGTTCTAGGCAGGAACATCTGATTGGTCAAGCCTTTCAGGAGGTGAGGAGAGTAAATAGTTCTGTAGTGTGGGTAATGCTCTGGATGTTGATACTGAACCTGAAAACTAGCTTGGAGACATTCTTTCCTCCAAGTGCTGTTGTCTGTAAATACATTAAGCAACTCATCACTGTCTTCACTAACTATTGATTAAAAAAAATACTAAAAAGAACAGGGTCAAGTGTAAAGTTCTGGGACATGTCATTTAAAGTCTTTATCGGATGATATTATGGAAGATTCTGATGGATGCATTTTGGAAATACAGATCCATAATGTTTTGTGTAGGTGTTCTCAGCTGGTGGAGAGGTGTCAATATTCCTTCAGGGATTTAAAATATACACATTTCTTTCATACCTTAGAAGACAGAAAGCCTCCCTCAGAATGATTTATGTGGTATGAGAAATGGTTTGGTCCTAGCTCTTTTACTATTCAAATGTATCCATTTATCTGAGTGGTTGTGGTGTTATAATATGCCAAATCTTACCCCAGGTTGTGTGGTATATAATATATAATATGTAATATATAAAATGTAACATAATATACTATATATATATATTATGATATATAATACTGTACCAGTATTAGGCTAAGGGAAGGGTCATCTTTTCACTAAATTAATATTTCTTTGGTTCTCAACCTTCTTGAGAGCTTCTTGGGTGAAATCTGAAACTGTCCCTTGTACCCAGAGGGCAGGGAGAGATAGAAGAAAGAGGCAGGCCATGCCAGGTTGCTTGGTGGCAGGTTTAATAAGCAAGTGAATGTACACGAGAGTCTTGTTTTGATGGCTGCATAGATTTCCACACTTGCAGCCAAAGTCTTAAATGTTTATATAGAGGCCTTCACTAGGTACAGTCACATATATTGTCTAGATGGTCTCATCACTACCTCAAGGATGTGTCCTTGGGACAGCCTCTGAGGGTGGAGAAGGCAAGTGGGACACACGTTCTAAGGATAGGGGAGCCTCTGATTGCCGGGGTCCAGCTCATGTGTCAACTGGAGGTTGCATCCCCCTGATGATTGCCTCTAACACTTTATGAAACCCCAGAGAACTGAGGATTTTCCCTTAATTTAGGGCCAGGCAGATACTGTAAATTAAACAGAATTAAATACGTATGATTATTTTTCATCTCTAAGAAGAAATACTCTCATTTAAAAAATCTGTTTTATCTTGTTCTTGATAAAGATGTAGACCTCTACAGAGAAATATTTCTTCACTCCTTAAACCTACAAGTATAATGGTAAATGATAACTGACACTCACATTCAGAATTGGAGACTATTAGGGAGTGGTGGGGACTGTACTGAACAGAAGACCACATTCCTTTCTTGTTGGAAAGCCATCACAGAGATCTAGCCAACTGTTGTCATACGGGCAATGAAGCCCAGTATTGCCAGATATTTCCGTTTTTTGAACAGAAGCCAGAAATTTGGGTTTTTATGTGAAATTTCCCAGTTTTAAATGTTGGTAATGTAAACACACACACACACACACACACACACACACACACACGCACACACACACACAATACAGGGGCCAAATAAAACATATGTGTGGGCCAGGTTCAGCTTGCAAGTTGCCAGGTTGCAACCTCTTCTAGAGGCATAGAGCTGGAGCCCAACTACTATCTCGATCTGCCCAGTAATTGTTGTTCCCCGGGGACCTGTGGCTTTTAACAGAAACAGAACCTTGATATACCTTTCCCACCAGCCTGCCCACCTTATCCAGATTCCAGTGGTGGCAAGCCAATGTACTTCCTTCGGGACTCTCACCACATAGATTTTAACCATTAACTTTCCCACCAGACCATGAATTCCTTAAGAGCAGAAAGTCTTTGTTCATGAGCTAATGGTATAGAAGTGGAGGTATGCTAATTATCATGAATAAGCCTCACTTAAGCAATAATTCTTCTATAGTAATATTTCCAACATTTCTTTCCCTTGTTCTAAGAGATGATCCTCCTGAAACACTGACTTTTTTCTTTTTTCTTTTTTTTTAATGTAAAGAGTGAAAGATAATTGTTGATCTTTTGGCTAAGCAGTCCTTCTGACTAACTCTGAGGAAGAGTTAATTCTTTACTGTGAAAGGCATAGCATAATGAAGAACCGACACAAATTGGTAAGTTTCAAGATCAGTAAATAGTTATTGAGTATCTACTACATGCCCCAAGGTTGCTGATGCAAAAGTAAGCATGAGGAACAAGTGTCTGCCCCAAAGTCTCTATGCCTAAAGGAACAAGTGTCTGTCAAAATTGGCACAGAAATGTCTATAAAAAGGTCTTAGGTTCTGATCTTGGGTAGGAGTGGCACATGTGCCCCATCTGGAGGATTCTTGCATCTTGGGTCCAAAGCCATGATGAATGCATCCCTGCTCTTCTCCACTGGATTCCCTCTGGGGGTGCTCAGAGACAGGATTGAATGTGCACCCATCATTCCCATTTTCCCAAATCTCCCACTTGTGCCATTTCCATAAATCCCAGTGAAGATCTTGGACCACATAGATATTTTAAAATAAAATTGAGAGAGGAAATCAATAAATGCCAAAAGTTACTTCTACAACATAAGTGGTTGGATGGTCAAACCTGGAATTATAATTTTTGACTGGTTTCCTTTCAGGAAAACAATTCTTTTTTTTTTTTTAATATGTTACTTTATTTTTTAAAAATATTTTTATTTATCTATCAGAGAGAGAGAGAGAGAGAGCACAAGCAGGGGAGGGTCAGAAGGAGAGGGAGAAGCAGGCTCCCCGCTGAGCAGGGAGCTGGATGCAGGGCTCGATCCCAGGACGCTGAGATCATGACCTGAGCTGAAGGCAGTTGCTTAACCAACTGAGCCACCCAGGCACTCCAAGAAAACAATTCTTAAGTTAATGTAATAATAATAATGACATTTATAGAGTGGAGACTATATGTGTTAGCTATTATTCATGTGCTACTTTGTTAAAGCCTCGCCAAAGATGGTCAAGGGCTATTCATATGTGCTGGATGTTTTACCTCTGTTACCCTTTTATTATTTACCAAAATAAAATAAAATAAAATAATAAATATATTATTATTTCACTTAACATTAGAGGAAAAAGAGCTTTAAAGAGGCTTAAATATTTTTCTTAAATTTACCTTGTTGGTTATGTAACTAAGCTTGGATTTGAACCCTACCTCTATGAAAAGTCACAAATTTTCTATTACACTACATAGTTTATTTTATTGGGGTCTAAAGCAGTTTCATCCACTGGTTTCTAACTAAGGAACAGAACACTTCACTAGTCTCCCAATTGTCTCTCTATTCATGTATAAACGAGGAATAATTTTGGCCACGAGTCACAGAAAATCTAGGAATGGATGAAGCAAATATTGTAATTTGGTTTTGTTAGAAGCATATTTGAGAAAGAGACTAGCGTCAGAAGTTTTCAGAGGGAGTATTTTCAAAAATATCACCTTAGGGATGTGAAGGAAGCAAGACTCTGGAAGGAAAATTGGGCTGAGGTTTATTTATAACAAGGCCTCAGCCATGCTTTGGTGAGCGCCAAAGGTACGATGGCTGTCAGAGATGGCTATCCTGAGATGAGGGGAGACACCCAAATCTTTACAACTCACATCAACCAGTCATTGAATATGTGTTCCCCTGTAGGACATACACATTCTCAGGTGAGGAGGCATTCTTTAGCTGAAAAGGGATGGACAGCCAAGAGATGTTAATCCATAATCTTCCTAGTGGCTGAGAGAGTAAATCCTTTAATCCTGAAGGGAGGGATCTAGGCAGCCCATCATTATATTCGCCACAAATGAACATTTTGATTTTCTCTCATATGACAAGAAGACTAGATATTAGTAATTGCTGTGGTTTTGGTTCAGCCATTTAATAATGTCAGCACTTCTGCATACTTCTCTTGGTCTTTTCTTGCTTTCTCTTGGTATGTTTCTCTTGGTCTGTTTCTCTTGGTCTTTCTTTATGATGGCAGGATGGCAACTCCAACTCTAACCATCAAGATAAGAAAAAGGGAGAAGGGGGTGGTATCAATAATCGTGGTTTCCTTGATCAGGAAGCTGAAAGTCCTCCAGCAGACTCCCTTTAATTCTTATAGTCCAAAATTGGTCACAGGGCAAGGAAAACTGGCAAATTTAATAGTTCTCTGAAAACGGAATTATCTTAATGGACTTAGATTAATTTTTTGAGGCTGAAAATATTGTTGCCTGAAAAGGTTTCTTAGTAAGAGAGAAGCAGGGAATTGGTATGCTGTAAACAAAAAATCGGTACTTTCCATAGGTCACTTTATTCTTAATTTGTAACCACGTTAATCCTTAGGCAATGTATGCCTTATGGCCGTACCTTGGGCATGAGAACATTTGGGTGAGAAGGATGAGATGAGGCTTGAATAACAGTATTCCCTTCAAATGATGATATTCCCAACTCAATCTCTCTGAATCTGTAATATGATAGAAGATGAAGAATAAAGTGAGGGTGGAAAAGAGAATGGGACAACACACTGAAGTTAGCTGGGAAAACCAACCTTATATGTAATACGTAACACAAAAAAATGACCAAAGAAATCCCGTTCTAGTTAATGAGAAATAAGCTGTGCTTTCATTTATATTAATATCTGTTTGCAACATCAAAACATTTAGCTTCTTATTAGCTGTTTCTCAATGCTGATGTTTATTGGCATTGATATTGGACAAGAGTACATCTGCGGTAAATTAGCTTAGGAAGTCTTGTAAATGGGGTCATAGAGTCCTAGTAATTCAGGGTTGGAAAGACTTTGGAAATAATCTAACGCAAGCTCATCATTTTACACACAGGAAACCGAGATCAAGAAGGGGCAGGCTGCCCAAAATAAATATAGGTATAAACTTTTAAAAAATCTTTTTTTTTTCTTCTTTTCCATTAAGCAACAGTTAAGGGGTTTGCTGGTCTTGAACTTCTCTGTGGGCAAATTTGAGCAAAGTGTGATTGTCACACACACAAAAAAGTTGAAACGCTTCATTTGTTTTCAGGGAAAAGAAATGTAGATTAAGTAATTTATATAAGATTGAAGTCTACTTCATGAGCCAAAGAAATCAAACATTAGAAGTACCACCTTTTGACAAAGTCATTATTTAAAAATAATAATTGCTATTATTACTGAACTCACAGAACAATTAACATGTTTCTGAATCAGCAAAATAAAACTAGATATTTCAGCAAGCATCTATTTAACTTGGTGATGTCCCAGCAGCCCAAATCTAAACATAGATTTCAATGGCAAAAGTTTGTTTAATGGGAAAACCTATCCAAAGAGAAACAATTTGTTTCATCTGTAGTGGGGAAATATCCATCTGCTATTAGGTTAGTACAGAAAGCCAAGAGTTTTGTAAAAATTTCCACTGGTTGGCTGTTGCTTGTCATCCAAGGGAAGGGACTTTCTGGAAAAAAAAAAAAAATCACTGGGGGTGGGTCCATTACTTTTAAAAGTGCTACTTTGGCAAAAATCTGCATAAGGATTGGGTAGTTCAATAGTGAGTAACATTTTTCTGTTATTGGATGTGCTATGTTTGGGAGGATAAAGGGAGACCCAGCACAAGTGAACTGGCATAGGTGAGTAGGGTAATCTAAACACTAGCAACAGTGGCTATTGTCAGATGGACACTTAAGACGTATGATGCTTTTTTAGATTCATTTTTAGCTTACATTAATTAGCAAACCATCCAAATTATTACTTTGCTTCTGCATTCATTATTTCAAAAATATATTTAATTCTGATTAAACTTTACATCATGAAAATCTTTGTTTAAGATGGGACTTTGAAGAAGGTTGCTGGTTATCCTTCATTTTACAAACAAGGGACCAAGGCCAGATAGAGTAAATGACTTTGCCAAGATCACAAAACTAGTTAGTGACAGCTTTTCGATATTTTTCATTGTTTTGTGTTAGTCTATAAAGAAAGACTGGAGGCTCCCTTAGTCTCTAGGCTATAAAATTAGACTACCCATTGAACCAACACAGTTTTTGTTTTTGTTTTTGTATTTATTTATTTGTTTATTTATTTATTTATTTAGAACAGGACAGTGTATGAGGCACAGACTAAGGGACAGTTGTTAAGAATTCACATATGAAAGAGAAAACAGAAATGCGTCTAGAGGTTTAGTATAATTATCGGAGGGGCAAATAACATACTTTGATAGACCTTAGGGACTGAACTGCATAAAACATACTTCAAGGTTGAAGTGGTTGCCTATTTTGAAGGTTCAAGGTTGTGTTGCTTATTTTGAATTATGAAGGCATTTCAGCATATGTCTATGACATATTTTATATACCTAACATCATTGGGGAAAGAAAGACTATAGGGGAATTTAAGATCTGAATAGGATAAATTTTGCTTACAATGTCTAGCACTTAGAAATAAACTGTAATTCAGTGATATGCAAAGATATCTTGGTACTTCTGACAGAAAATGATGTATTGATATAATTAAAATCAATGCATTATATAGCGTATAGTTGGATTATATTTTATTAAAGTGATTCTAATATTTTGCTCTTAGTAATTCAAATTTTACTTCTTTCTAACTCCAGTTAGGGGTGAATTAATCATAATAACAATGAACCATTCAATCAAATAAATATGTTCCTCCTCTTACAATTTGTAATTAGAATTCATTTTCAGGGGCGCCTGGGTGGCACAGCAGTTAAGCGTCTGCCTTCAGCTAAGGGCGTGATCCCGGCGTTATGGGATCGAGCCCCACATCAGGCTCCTCCACTATGAGCCTGCTTCTTCCTCTCCCACTCCCCCTGCTTGTGTTCCCTCTCTCGCTGGCTGTCTCTATCTCTGTCGAATAAATAAACAAAAAATCTTTAAAAAAAAAAAAAAGAATTCATTTTCAATCATAAAGTCATTGTAGAAATCTTCTATTTCTTTGACTTAGGAATTTTCAATATAGGATATTAGTGATATTTGTGGCTGATCAATAAATATTTTTTTTGCTATGTTCAGTTAGCCAGCATATAGTACATCCTAAGTTTTTGCTGGAGTGTTCAATGATTCATTAGATACAAATTTTATGGTGAAGTATAATGTAAACTTGCTGTGGTCAAACTTGACAAGTTAGGAAACATTAACAGCAAAATTATTTTAAATGCAATATTTCATGATCTTTATTAAGTATGAAGTCTATTAAACTGATAGACCTCTGAAATGATTGGTTATAAAAATAACTTTTCCAATCAAAAGAGAACTAGAAAGTTTCATTTATTCTCATTTTCTTGTCCCTTTACTTCTTTTCAAATTAGCAAAGCTTAGCATGATTCATTTTTCTTTTGAGATAAAAGTTTAAATCAATAATCTTCCAATTGAGAATAATAACAATCCTAAAAATAAGCCTTCAAATGTTAAATAAAACTGACACTTCCAGAGTTGAGAACATCAGTGTCAGAAGGATATTTAGGATTAGTCGTGAATTTCTAACAAATAATGTTGTTGCGTATAAGTAATTGTCATTTGCTCATTAGTGCAAATCTGGGAATATGCATTCTTACAATTATAACTTTTTTTTCCTTATAAAACAATTAGATCAAAACACTAAAAGAAGAAAGAAAGAAAGAAAGAAAGAAAGAAAGAAAGAAAGAAAGAAAGAAAGAAAGAGAGAAAGAAAAGGGAGATAGAGAGGCAACCAAGAAACAGACTCTTAACTCTAGAGAACAAACTGATGGTTTCTAGAGGAGAGGTGGTGGGGGATGGGGAAATAAGTGATGGAGATTAAGGAGGGCACTTGCTGGAACGAGCATCAGGGTTGTATGGAAGTGTTGAATCACTATGTTGTACACCTGAAACTAATATGTGTTAACTAACTGGAATTTCAAAGAAACTTAAAACACTCTAGTGCCCTCCTGTGCTATTTTTTCTATTAAATCCCCTCCTTGACTGCGTCTTCTGTAGTGACATGAAGGTTCACAAGGGAGGGTGGGAAGTTTCTGGTCTCTTATATTCTTTACACTTGGTCTCTACTATCAGTTGAATAAGATACAGATACCTAAAATGACACCCATCCCTGACATTATAATAAATCCTTTTATGTTAAAATAGTTACAAGATAATTCTCCAATATTATAGTTAAAACCTTGAGATTATTTTAATCACAGGTTAGTCATGAAAACTGATGTTCAGAAGACTGGAAGGGTAGCTGGATGGTCCAAGAGCAATACCACCATGTAACAAGCCCTGTGCCAACATCAAAGCAGGCCAAGATGTTGGATGCGGCACTTGGAAAATAGCTTACAAGTTCTTTCTCTGTATCACCCAAAGAAAAGTAGAGAAATAAAAAATCTGACAATGACATAAAGATTGAATGAATGTGTCCCTTAATGTAATAATTTATGCGCTTGAAACAATTTATTTAAAAGAACACCTGAAGTAAAGGCATTTCTACCAAAGGTCTTAAGATTCATTTTTAAAAATTACTGTGTATATTATAAAAACAACTTAGGCACACCATGTATTTACACATTATTTTTTTGGTAATATTCAAGTAAGTTACCAATCTTCAATCTTTTCAGAAGTTAGTTTGAGAATCACTACATTTGTATTTTTCTGGAAAGATGAAAGAATTGGAAATGGCTGCTTTGTGAAGGTCTAGCTACAGAATAAAAGCTCTAAAGAGATGTATTCTTTGTAAATAAGTGGTCCCTCAATTTCCTATAAAACAACCTAGACTCAAACATAGACATGTTGGATAATTTATTAAACTCCCTGACTTATTTATGCTCTGTGCTTTCCACCTTTGTAGTCCTGGTAAAATTCAGATATTATTGGAGGGTGCTATTGAATAAATATGGCTACATCTGAGTAAAACGACTAAAGTACAACACTAAAATGAAACTAATGAAATATCTTTTTATTAATAGAAATTTATGGTTTATTTAGTTTCATGGTTCTTTTTTCCTTTCACTTTACATCTATACTTGACTCCGAACGCCCAATTTGATAGAAGATTAAAAATATTAGGAGGAAAAAGTGGAGAAAAAAGAGTGGAAGGAATTATAAATACTAAGGTAAGATTTACACTGTAAAATAAATGAAAAATTAAAAGTATGTAAGAAAAAATAACATTGCCATGCAAGTCAGTCAGCACGATGGTTAAGTAGTGCCTGCCTCCCTGGCTGTCTCTGCAGCACTCACGGGGAAGAACTCATGAGTTGCTCATTTATTCCAGAGCCGCACAAGGTCTAGCAGAGCAGTCTTCCTGGGAGAAGACTCGTGACCTCATGACTGTGGGGCTTCTACGCTGCTAGATCAGACCTGACCTCTCCCACAGCCATTTCACACGACAGAAACTTGACTCTAGCTGTATCTTGCCAGCCCATCCCCTGGCATGATCAGGATCAGGGTCCACGCCTTTTAGACGACCAGAATTGATTGCCTTAGTCATGGTGTTAGATTTAGTTTATATGGAGCTTTGTGAGACAACAACTATTTTTCTGACAGGCCAAGGGGAAGGGCTCAGTCTTGGACAAATTAAACCTTACCCATCAGACATAAATAACCATTATTCCACATGAATATGAAGACTATCAATTATACATGAATATCTAACATAAAGATAGTCTCTGTCTCTTCTATCACTTCACTGAACTATTAATGTGGCTGTTCATTAATATTGGCTTATGTTTCTGGAAAGTACTATGACCCAAAAATGAGAAGTTCCTTTTTTCTCTCTCCCTCCCTTCCTCCCCCGCTTTTTCTTTACTTTCTTTTTCCTTCCTTCCTTCCTTCCTTCCTTCCTTCCTTCCTTCCTTCCCTTCTTTCCTG